>NW_027490636.1:0-89527 GCF_050948175.1 Xylocopa sonorina | reverse complement strand
GCAAACGCTATTTCCTTGCACGGAAGTGTCGCATTCACATTCATTTGAAGTGTAGACGAGGAATACATAACACTTCGCTAATCATATTATATCTTACCATGAAACATAGAAATGAGATGTGATATCGCGCTTTGAGAATCATAAGAATTCTATTGCTACGATACGTAGTCATCTGCAAACGCTATTTCCTTGCAAGGAAGTGTCGCATTTACATTCGTTTCAATCGTATACGAGGAATGCATAACGCTTCGCAATGAATATTATATCTTACCATGAAACATAGAAACATGATGCGATATCGCGTTTTAAGAAGCATTAGAACACTATAGCTACGATAGATGGATATTCGCAAACGCTATTTCCTTGCAACGATGTGTCGCATTTACATTCCTTTGAAGTGTGGACGAGGAATACTAGACACTTCGCAAATCATATTATATCTTACCATGAAACATAGAAATGAGATGCGATATCGCGTTTTAAGAAGCATTAGAACTCTATTGCTACGATAGGTAGACATCTGCAAACGCTATTTCCTTGCAAGGAAGTGTCGCATTTACATTCATTTGAAGTGTAGACGAGGAATACATGACACTTCGCAAATCATATTATATCTTACCATGAAACATAGAAATGAGATGTGATATCGCGTTTTAAGAAGCATTAGAACACTATTGCTACGATAGGTAGACATTCGCAAACGATATTTCCTTGCAAGTAAGTGTCGCATTCACATTCATTTGAAGTGTAGACGAGGAATACATAACACTTCGCAAATCATATTATATCTTACCATGAAACATAGAAATGAGATGTGATATCGCGTTTTAAGAATCATAAGAACCCTATTGCTACGATACGAAGACATCTGTAAACGCTATTTCCTTGCAAGGAAGTGTCGCATTTACATTCATTTGAAGTGTAGACGAGGAATACATAACACTTCGCAAATCATAATATATCTTACCATGAAACATAGAAATGAGATGCGATATCGCGTTTTAAGAAGCATTTGAACTCTATTGCTTCGATACGTAGACATTCGCAAACGCTATTTCCTTGCAAGGAAGTGTCGCATTTACATTCATTTGAAGTGTAGACGAGGAATACATAGCACTTCGCAAATCATATTATATCTTACCATGAAACATAGAAATGAGATGCGATATCGCGTTTTAAGAAGCATTTGAACTCTATTGCTACGATACGTAGACATCTGCAAACGCTATTTCCTTGCAAGGAAGTGTCGCATTTACATTCATTTCAATCGTAGACGAGGAATGCATAACACTTCGCAATGAATATTATATCTTACCATGAAACATATAACTGAGATGCGATATCGCGTTTTAAGAAGCATTAGAACTCTATTGCTACGATACCTAGACATCTGCAGACGCTATTTCCTAGCAAGGAAGTGTCGCATTTACATTCATTTGAAGTGTAGACGAGGAATACATGACACTTCGCAAATCATATTATATCTTACCATGAAACATAGAAATGAGATGCGATATCGCGTTTTGAGAAGCATTAGAACTCTATTGCTACGATAGGTAGACATCTGCAAACGCTATTTCCTTGCAAGGAAGTGTCGCATTTACATTCGTTTCAATCGTATACGAGGAATGCATAACGCTTCGCAATGAATATTATATCTTACCATGAAACATAGAAATATGATGCGATATCGCGTTTTATGAAGCATTAGAACTCTATTGCTACGATACCTAGACATCTGCAGACGCTATTTCCTAGCAAGGAAGTGTCGCATTTACATTCATTTGAAGTGTAGACGAGGAATACATAACACTTCGCAAATCATAATATATCTTACCATGAAACATAGAAATGAGATGCGATATCGCGTTTTAAGAAGCATTTGAACTCTATTGCTACGATACCTAGACATCTGCAGACGCTATTTCCTAGCAAGGAAGTGTCGCATTTACATTCATTTGAAGTGTAGACGAGGAATACATGACACTTCGCAAATCATATTATATCTTACCATGAAACGTAGAAATGAGAAGCGATATCGCGTTTTAAGAATCATAAGAACCCTATTGCTACGATACGTGGACATCTGCAAACGCTATTTCCTTGCAAGTAAGTGTCGCATTTACATTCACTTGAAGTGTAGACGAGGAATACATAACACTTCGCAAATCATAATATATCTTACCATGAAACATAGAAATGATATGCGATATCGCGTTTTAAGAAGCATTAGAACACTATTGCTACGATAGGTAGACATTCGCAAACGCTATTTCCTTGCACGGAAGTGTCGCATTCACATTCATTTGAAGTGTAGACGAGGAATACATAACACTTCGCTAATCATATTATATCTTACCATGAAACATAGAAATGAGATGTGATATCGCGCTTTGAGAATCATAAGAATTCTATTGCTACGATACGTAGTCATCTGCAAACGCTATTTCCTTGCAAGGAAGTGTCGCATTTACATTCGTTTCAATCGTATACGAGGAAGACATAACGCTTCGCAATGAATATTATATCTTACCATGAAACATAGAAACATGATGCGATATCGCGTTTTAAGAAGCATTAGAACACTATAGCTACGATAGATGGATATTCGCAAACGCTATTTCCTTGCAACGATGTGTCGCATTTACATTCCTTTGAAGTGTGGACGAGGAATACTAGACACTTCGCAAATCATATTATATCTTACCATGAAACATAGAAATGAGATGCGATATCGCGTTTTAAGGAGCATTAGAACTCTATTGCTGCGATACCTAGACATCAACAGACGCTATTTCCTAGCAAGGTAGTGTCGAATTTACATTCATTTGAAGTGTAGACGAGGAATACATGACACTTCGCAAATCATATTATATCTTACCATGAAACATAGAAATGAGATGCGATATCGCGTTTTAAGAAGCATTAGAACAATATTGCTACGATAGGTAGACATTCGCAAACGCTATTTCCTTGCAAGGAAGTGTCGCATTCACATTCATTTGAAGTGTAGACGAGGAATACATAACACTTCGCTAATCATATTATATCTTACCATGAAACATAGAAATGAGATGTGATATCGCGCTTTGAGAATCATAAGAATTCTATTGCTACGATACGTAGACATCTGCAAACGCTATTTCCTTGCAAGGAAGTGTCGCATTTACATTCATTTCAATCGTATACGAGGAATGCATAACGCTTCGCAATGAATATTATATCTTACCATGAAACATAGAAATGTGATGCGATATCGCGTTTTATGAAGCATTAGAACTCTATTGCTACGATACCTAGACATCTGCAGACGCTATTTCCTAGCAAGGAAGTGTCGCATTTACATTCATTTGAAGTGTAAACGAGGAATACATGACACTTCGCAAATCATATTATATCTTACCATGAAACATAGAAATGAGATGCGATATCGCGTTTTAAGAAGCATTAGAACTCTATTGCTACGATAGGTAGACATCTGCAAACGCTATTTCCTTGCAAGGAAGTGTCGCATTTACATTCATTTGAAGTGTAGACGAGGAATACATGACACTTCGCAAATCATATTATATCTTACCATGAAACATAGAAATGAGATGTGATATCGCGTTTTAAGAAGCATTAGAACACTATTGCTACGATAGGTAGACATTCGCAAACGATATTTCCTTGCAAGTAAGTGTCGCATTCACATTCATTTGAAGTGTAGACGAGGAATACATAACACTTCGCAAATCATATTATATCTTACCATGAAACATAGAAATGAGATGTGATATCGCGTTTTAAGAATCATAAGAACCCTATTGCTACGATACGAAGACATCTGTAAACGCTATTTCCTTGCAAGGAAGTGTCGCATTTACATTCATTTGAAGTGTAGACGAGGAATACATAACACTTCGCAAATCATAATATATCTTACCATGAAACATAGAAATGAGATGCGATATCGCGTTTTAAGAAGCATTTGAACTCTATTGCTTCGATACGTAGACATTCGCAAACGCTATTTCCTTGCAAGGAAGTGTCGCATTTACATTCATTTGAAGTGTAGACGAGGAATACATAGCACTTCGCAAATCATATTATATCTTACCATGAAACATAGAAATGAGATGCGATATCGCGTTTTAAGAAGCATTTGAACTCTATTGCTACGATACGTAGACATCTGCAAACGCTATTTCCTTGCAAGGAAGTGTCGCATTTACATTCATTTCAATCGTAGACGAGGAATGCATAACACTTCGCAATGAATATTATATCTTACCATGAAACATATAACTGAGATGCGATATCGCGTTTTAAGAAGCATTAGAACTCTATTGCTACGATACCTAGACATCTGCAGACGCTATTTCCTAGCAAGGAAGTGTCGCATTTACATTCATTTGAAGTGTAGACGAGGAATACATGACACTTCGCAAATCATATTATATCTTACCATGAAACATAGAAATGAGATGCGATATCGCGTTTTGAGAAGCATTAGAACTCTATTGCTACGATAGGTAGACATCTGCAAACGCTATTTCCTTGCAAGGAAGTGTCGCATTTACATTCATTTGAAGTGTAGACGAGGAATACATAACACTTCGCAAATCGTATTATATCTTACCATGAAACATAGAAATGAGATGGGATATCGCGTTTTAAGAATCATAAGAACTCTATTGCTACGATACGTAGACATCTGCAAACGACATTTCCTTGCAAGGAAGTGTCTCATTTACATTCATTTGAAGTGTAGACGATGAATACATAACACTTCGCAAATCATATTATATCTTACCATGAAATATAGAAATGAGATGCGATATCGCGTTTTAAGAAGCATTAGAACTCTATTGCTACGGTAGGTAGACGTTAGCAAACGCTATTTCCCTGCAAGGAAGTGTCGCATTTACATTCATTTGAAGTGTAGACGAGGAATACATGACACTTCGCAAATCATATTATATCTTACCATGAAACGTAGAAATGAGAAGCGATATCGCGTTTTAAGAATCATAAGAACCCTATTGCTACGATACGTGGACATCTGCAAACGCTATTTCCTTGCAAGTAAGTGTCGCATTTACATTCACTTGAAGTGTAGACGAGGAATACATAACACTTCGCAAATCATAATATATCTTACCATGAAACATAGAAATGATATGCGATATCGCGTTTTAAGAAGCATTAGAACACTATTGCTACGATAGGTAGACATTCGCAAACGCTATTTCCTTGCACGGAAGTGTCGCATTCACATTCATTTGAAGTGTAGACGAGGAATACATAACACTTCGCTAATCATATTATATCTTACCATGAAACATAGAAATGAGATGTGATATCGCGCTTTGAGAATCATAAGAATTCTATTGCTACGATACGTAGTCATCTGCAAACGCTATTTCCTTGCAAGGAAGTGTCGCATTTACATTCGTTTCAATCGTATACGAGGAATGCATAACGCTTCGCAATGAATATTATATCTTACCATGAAACATAGAAACATGATGCGATATCGCGTTTTAAGAAGCATTAGAACACTATAGCTACGATAGATGGATATTCGCAAACGCTATTTCCTTGCAACGATGTGTCGCATTTACATTCCTTTGAAGTGTGGACGAGGAATACTAGACACTTCGCAAATCATATTATATCTTACCATGAAACATAGAAATGAGATGCGATATCGCGTTTTAAGAAGCATTAGAACTCTATTGCTACGATAGGTAGACATCTGCAAACGCTATTTCCTTGCAAGGAAGTGTCGCATTTACATTCATTTGAAGTGTAGACGAGGAATACATGACACTTCGCAAATCATATTATATCTTACCATGAAACATAGAAATGAGATGTGATATCGCGTTTTAAGAAGCATTAGAACACTATTGCTACGATAGGTAGACATTCGCAAACGATATTTCCTTGCAAGTAAGTGTCGCATTCACATTCATTTGAAGTGTAGACGAGGAATACATAACACTTCGCAAATCATATTATATCTTACCATGAAACATAGAAATGAGATGTGATATCGCGTTTTAAGAATCATAAGAACCCTATTGCTACGATACGAAGACATCTGTAAACGCTATTTCCTTGCAAGGAAGTGTCGCATTTACATTCATTTGAAGTGTAGACGAGGAATACATAACACTTCGCAAATCATAATATATCTTACCATGAAACATAGAAATGAGATGCGATATCGCGTTTTAAGAAGCATTTGAACTCTATTGCTTCGATACGTAGACATTCGCAAACGCTATTTCCTTGCAAGGAAGTGTCGCATTTACATTCATTTGAAGTGTAGACGAGGAATACATAGCACTTCGCAAATCATATTATATCTTACCATGAAACATAGAAATGAGATGCGATATCGCGTTTTAAGAAGCATTTGAACTCTATTGCTACGATACGTAGACATCTGCAAACGCTATTTCCTTGCAAGGAAGTGTCGCATTTACATTCATTTCAATCGTAGACGAGGAATGCATAACACTTCGCAATGAATATTATATCTTACCATGAAACATATAACTGAGATGCGATATCGCGTTTTAAGAAGCATTAGAACTCTATTGCTACGATACCTAGACATCTGCAGACGCTATTTCCTAGCAAGGAAGTGTCGCATTTACATTCATTTGAAGTGTAGACGAGGAATACATGACACTTCGCAAATCATATTATATCTTACCATGAAACATAGAAATGAGATGCGATATCGCGTTTTGAGAAGCATTAGAACTCTATTGCTACGATAGGTAGACATCTGCAAACGCTATTTCCTTGCAAGGAAGTGTCGCATTTACATTCGTTTCAATCGTATACGAGGAATGCATAACGCTTCGCAATGAATATTATATCTTACCATGAAACATAGAAATATGATGCGATATCGCGTTTTATGAAGCATTAGAACTCTATTGCTACGATACCTAGACATCTGCAGACGCTATTTCCTAGCAAGGAAGTGTCGCATTTACATTCATTTGAAGTGTAGACGAGGAATACATAACACTTCGCAAATCATAATATATCTTACCATGAAACATAGAAATGAGATGCGATATCGCGTTTTAAGAAGCATTTGAACTCTATTGCTACGATACCTAGACATCTGCAGACGCTATTTCCTAGCAAGGAAGTGTCGCATTTACATTCATTTGAAGTGTAGACGAGGAATACATGACACTTCGCAAATCATATTATATCTTACCATGAAACGTAGAAATGAGAAGCGATATCGCGTTTTAAGAATCATAAGAACCCTATTGCTACGATACGTGGACATCTGCAAACGCTATTTCCTTGCAAGTAAGTGTCGCATTTACATTCACTTGAAGTGTAGACGAGGAATACATAACACTTCGCAAATCATAATATATCTTACCATGAAACATAGAAATGATATGCGATATCGCGTTTTAAGAAGCATTAGAACACTATTGCTACGATAGGTAGACATTCGCAAACGCTATTTCCTTGCACGGAAGTGTCGCATTCACATTCATTTGAAGTGTAGACGAGGAATACATAACACTTCGCTAATCATATTATATCTTACCATGAAACATAGAAATGAGATGTGATATCGCGCTTTGAGAATCATAAGAATTCTATTGCTACGATACGTAGTCATCTGCAAACGCTATTTCCTTGCAAGGAAGTGTCGCATTTACATTCGTTTCAATCGTATACGAGGAATGCATAACGCTTCGCAATGAATATTATATCTTACCATGAAACATAGAAACATGATGCGATATCGCGTTTTAAGAAGCATTAGAACACTATAGCTACGATAGATGGATATTCGCAAACGCTATTTCCTTGCAACGATGTGTCGCATTTACATTCCTTTGAAGTGTGGACGAGGAATACTAGACACTTCGCAAATCATATTATATCTTACCATGAAACATAGAAATGAGATGCGATATCGCGTTTTAAGGAGCATTAGAACTCTATTGCTGCGATACCTAGACATCAACAGACGCTATTTCCTAGCAAGGTAGTGTCGAATTTACATTCATTTGAAGTGTAGACGAGGAATACATGACACTTCGCAAATCATATTATATCTTACCATGAAACATAGAAATGAGATGCGATATCGCGTTTTAAGAAGCATTAGAACAATATTGCTACGATAGGTAGACATTCGCAAACGCTATTTCCTTGCAAGGAAGTGTCGCATTCACATTCATTTGAAGTGTAGACGAGGAATACATAACACTTCGCTAATCATATTATATCTTACCATGAAACATAGAAATGAGATGTGATATCGCGCTTTGAGAATCATAAGAATTCTATTGCTACGATACGTAGACATCTGCAAACGCTATTTCCTTGCAAGGAAGAGTCGCATTTACATTCATTTCAATCGTATACGAGGAATGCATAACGCTTCGCAATGAATATTATATCTTACCATGAAACATAGAAATGTGATGCGATATCGCGTTTTATGAAGCATTAGAACTCTATTGCTACGATACCTAGACATCTGCAGACGCTATTTCCTAGCAAGGAAGTGTCGCATTTACATTCATTTGAAGTGTAAACGAGGAATACATGACACTTCGCAAATCATATTATATCTTACCATGAAACATAGAAATGAGATGCGATATCGCGTTTTAAGAAGCATTAGAACTCTATTGCTACGATAGGTAGACATCTGCAAACGCTATTTCCTTGCAAGGAAGTGTCGCATTTACATTCATTTGAAGTGTAGACGAGGAATACATGACACTTCGCAAATCATATTATATCTTACCATGAAACATAGAAATGAGATGTGATATCGCGTTTTAAGAAGCATTAGAACACTATTGCTACGATAGGTAGACATTCGCAAACGATATTTCCTTGCAAGTAAGTGTCGCATTCACATTCATTTGAAGTGTAGACGAGGAATACATAACACTTCGCAAATCATATTATATCTTACCATGAAACATAGAAATGAGATGTGATATCGCGTTTTAAGAATCATAAGAACCCTATTGCTACGATACGAAGACATCTGTAAACGCTATTTCCTTGCAAGGAAGTGTCGCATTTACATTCATTTGAAGTGTAGACGAGGAATACATAACACTTCGCAAATCATAATATATCTTACCATGAAACATAGAAATGAGATGCGATATCGCGTTTTAAGAAGCATTTGAACTCTATTGCTTCGATACGTAGACATTCGCAAACGCTATTTCCTTGCAAGGAAGTGTCGCATTTACATTCATTTGAAGTGTAGACGAGGAATACATAGCACTTCGCAAATCATATTATATCTTACCATGAAACATAGAAATGAGATGCGATATCGCGTTTTAAGAAGCATTTGAACTCTATTGCTACGATACGTAGACATCTGCAAACGCTATTTCCTTGCAAGGAAGTGTCGCATTTACATTCATTTCAATCGTAGACGAGGAATGCATAACACTTCGCAATGAATATTATATCTTACCATGAAACATATAACTGAGATGCGATATCGCGTTTTAAGAAGCATTAGAACTCTATTGCTACGATACCTAGACATCTGCAGACGCTATTTCCTAGCAAGGAAGTGTCGCATTTACATTCATTTGAAGTGTAGACGAGGAATACATGACACTTCGCAAATCATATTATATCTTACCATGAAACATAGAAATGAGATGCGATATCGCGTTTTGAGAAGCATTAGAACTCTATTGCTACGATAGGTAGACATCTGCAAACGCTATTTCCTTGCAAGGAAGTGTCGCATTTACATTCATTTGAAGTGTAGACGAGGAATACATAACACTTCGCAAATCGTATTATATCTTACCATGAAACATAGAAATGAGATGGGATATCGCGTTTTAAGAATCATAAGAACTCTATTGCTACGATACGTAGACATCTGCAAACGACATTTCCTTGCAAGGAAGTGTCTCATTTACATTCATTTGAAGTGTAGACGAGGAATACATAACACTTCGCAAATCATATTATATCTTACCATGAAATATAGAAATGAGATGCGATATCGCGTTTTAAGAAGCATTAGAACTCTATTGCTACGGTAGGTAGACGTTAGCAAACGCTATTTCCCTGCAAGGAAGTGTCGCATTTACATTCATTTGAAGTGTAGACGAGGAATACATAACACTTCGCAAATCATATTACATCTTACCATGAAACATAGAGATGAGATGCGATATCGCGTTTTAAGAAGCATTAGAACACTATTGCTATGATAGGTAGACATTCGCAAACGCTATTTCCTTGCAAGGAAGTGTCGCATTTACATTCATTTGAAGTGTAGACGAGGAATACATAACACTTCGCAAATCATAATATATCTTACCATGAAACATAGAAATGAGATGCGATGTCGCGGTTTAAGAAGCATTGGAACACTATTGCTACGATAGATGGATATTCGCAAACGCTATTTCCGTGCAACGAAGTGTCGCATTTACATTCATTTGAAGTGTGGCCGAGGAATACATGACACTTCGCAAATCATATTATATCTTACCATGAAACATAGAAATGAGATGCGTTATCGCGTTCTAAGAAGCATTAGAACTCTATTGCTGCGATACCTAGACATCTGCAGACGCTATTTCCTAGCAAGGTAGTGTCGCAATTACATTCATTTGAAGTGTAGACGAGGAATACATGACACTTCGCAAAGAATATTATATCTTACCATGAAACATAGAAATGAGAAGCGATATCGCGTTTTAAGAATCATAAGAACTCTATTGCTACGATACGTAGACATCTGCAAACGCTATTTCCTTGCAAGTAAGTGTCGCATTTACATTCATTTGAAGTGTAGACGAGGAATACATAACACTTCGCAAATCATATTACATCTTACCATGAAACATAGAGATGAGATGCGATATCGCGTTTTAAGAAGCATTAGAACACTATTGCTATGATAGGTAGACATTCGCAAACGCTATTTCCATGCAAGGAAGTGTCGCATTTACATTCATTTGAAGTGTAGACGAGGAATACACAACACTTCGCAAATCATATTATATCTTACCATGAAACATAGAAATGAGATGCGATATCGCGTTTTAAGAAGCATTTGAACTCTATTGCTACGATACGTAGACATCTGCAAACGCTATTTCCTTGCAAGGAAGTGTCGCATTTACATTCATTTCAATCGTATACGAGGAATGCATAACACTTCGCAATGAATATTATATCTTACCATGAAACGTAGAAATGTGATGCGATATCGCGTTTTATGAAGCATTAGAACTCTATTGCTACGATACCTAGACATCTGCAGACGCTATTTCCTTGCAAGGAAGTGTCGCATTTACATTCATTTGAAGTGTAGACGAGGAATACATAACACTTCGCAAATCGTATTATATCTTACCATGAAACATAGAAATGAGATGGGATATCGCGTTTTAAGAATCATAAGAACTCTATTGCTACGATACGTAGACATCTGCAAACGACATTTCCTTGCAAGGAAGTGTCTCATTTACATTCATTTGAAGTGTAGACGAGGAATACATAACACTTCGCAAATCATATTATATCTTACCATGAAATATAGAAATGAGATGCGATATCGCGTTTTAAGAAGCATTAGAACTCTATTCCTACGGTAGGTAGACGTTTGCAAACGCTATTTCCCTGCAAGGAAGTGTCGCATTTACATTCATTTGAAGTGTAGACGAGGAATACATAACACTTCGCAAATCATATTACATCTTACCATGAAACATAGAGATGAGATGCGATATCGCGTTTTAAGAAGCATTAGAACACTATTGCTATGATAGGTAGACATTCGCAAACGCTATTTCCTTGCAAGGAAGTGTCGCATTTACATTCATTTGAAGTGTAGACGAGGAATACATAACACTTCGCAAATCATATTATATCTTACCATGAAACATAGAAATGAGATGCGATATCGCGGTTTAAGAAGCATTGGAACACTATTGCTACGATAGGTAGACATTCGCAAACGCTATTTCCTTGCAAGGAAGTGTCGCATTCACATTCAATTGAAGTGTAGACGAGGAATACATAACACTTCGCTAATCATATTATATCTTACCATGAAACATAGAAATGAGATGTGATATCGCGTTTTAAGAATCATAAGAACCCTATTGCTACGATACGAAGACATCTGTAAACGCTATTTCCTTGCAAGGAAGTGTCGCATTTACATTCATTTGAAGTGTAGACGAGGAATACATAACACTTCGCAAATCATAATATATCTTACCATGAAACATAGAAATGAGATGCGATATCGCGTTTTAAGAAGCATTTGAACTCTATTGCTTCGATACGTAGACATTCGCAAACGCTATTTCCTTGCAAGGAAGTGTCGCATTCACATTCATTTGAAGTGTAGACGAGGAATACATAACACTTCGCTAATCATATTATATCTTACCATGAAACATAGAAATGAGATGTGATATTGCGCTTTGAGAATCATAAGAATTCTATTGCTACGATACGTAGACATCTGCAAACGCTATTTCCTTGCAAGGAAGTGTCGCATTTACATTCATTTCAATCGTATACGAGGAATGCATAACGCTTCGCAATGAATATTATATCTTACCATGAAACATAGAAATGTGATGCGATATCGCGTTTTATGAAGCATTAGAACTCTATTGCTACGATACCTAGACATCTGCAGACGCTATTTCCTAGCAAGGAAGTGTCGCATTTACATTCATTTGAAGTGTAGACGAGGAATACATGACACTTCGCATATCATATTATATCTTACCATGAAACATAGAAATGAGATGCGATATCGCGTTTTAAGAAGCATTTGAACTCTATTGCTTCGATACGTAGACATCTGCAAACGCTATTTCCTTGCAAGGAAGTGTCGCATTTACATTCATTTGAAGTGTAGACGAGGAATACATAACACTTCGCAAATCATATTATATCTTACCATGAAACATAGAAATGAGATGCGATATCGCGTTTTAAGAAGCATTTGAACTCTATTGCTACGATACGTAGACATCTGCAAACGCTATTTCCTTGCAAGGAAGTGTCGCATTTACATTCATTTCAATCGTAGACGAGGAATGCATAACACTTCGCAATGAATATTATATCTTACCATGAAACATATAACTGAGATGCGATATCGCGTTTTAAGAAGCATTAGAACTCTATTGCTACGATACCTAGACATCTGCAGACGCTATTTCCTAGCAAGGAAGTGTCGCATTTACATTCATTTGAAGTGTAGACGAGGAATACATGACACTTCGCAAATCATATTATATCTTACCATGAAACATAGAAATGAGATGCGATATCGCGTTTTGAGAAGCATTAGAACTCTATTGCTACGATAGGTAGACATCTGCAAACGCTATTTCCTTGCAAGGAAGTGTCGCATTTACATTCATTTGAAGTGTAGACGAGGAATACATAACACTTCGCAAATCGTATTATATCTTACCATGAAACATAGAAATGAGATGGGATATCGCGTTTTAAGAATCATAAGAACTCTATTGCTACGATACGTAGACATCTGCAAACGACATTTCCTTGCAAGGAAGTGTCTCATTTACATTCATTTGAAGTGTAGACGAGGAATACATAACACTTCGCAAATCATATTATATCTTACCGTGAAATATAGAAGTGAGATGCGATATTTCGTTTTAAGAAGCATTAGAACTCTATTGCTACGGTAGGTAGACGTTAGCAAACGCTATTTCCCTGCAAGGAAGTGTCGCATTTACATTCATTTGAAGTGTAGACGAGGAATACATAACACTTCGCAAATCATATTACATCTTACCATGAAACATAGAGATGAGATGCGATATCGCGTTTTAAGAAGCATTAGAACACTATTGCTATGATAGGTAGACATTCGCAAACGCTATTTCCTTGCAAGGAAGTGTCGCATTTACATTCATTTGAAGTGTAGACGAGGAATACATAACACTTCGCAAATCATATTACATCTTACCATGAAACATAGAGATGAGATGCGATATCGCGTTTTAAGAAGCATTAGAACACTATTGCTATGATAGGTAGACATTCGCAAACGCTATTTCCTTGCAAGGAAGTGTCGCATTTACATTCATTTGAAGTGTAGACGAGGAATACATAACACTTCGCAAATCATATTATATCTTACCATGAAACATAGAAATGAGATGCGATATCGCGGTTTAAGAAGCATTGGAACACTATTGCTACGATAGGTAGACATTCGCAAACGCTATTTCCTTGCAAGGAAGTGTCGCATTCACATTCAATTGAAGTGTAGACGAGGAATACATAACACTTCGCTAATCATATTATATCTTACCATGAAACATAGAAATGAGATGTGATATCGCGTTTTAAGAATCATAAGAACCCTATTGCTACGATACGAAGACATCTGTAAACGCTATTTCCTTGCAAGGAAGTGTCGCATTTACATTCATTTGAAGTGTAGACGAGGAATACATAACACTTCGCAAATCATAATATATCTTACCATGAAACATAGAAATGAGATGCGATATCGCGTTTTAAGAAGCATTTGAACTCTATTGCTTCGATACGTAGACATTCGCAAACGCTATTTCCTTGCAAGGAAGTGTCGCATTCACATTCATTTGAAGTGTAGACGAGGAATACATAACACTTCGCTAATCATATTATATCTTACCATGAAACATAGAAATGAGATGTGATATTGCGCTTTGAGAATCATAAGAATTCTATTGCTACGATACGTAGACATCTGCAAACGCTATTTCCTTGCAAGGAAGTGTCGCATTTACATTCATTTCAATCGTATACGAGGAATGCATAACGCTTCGCAATGAATATTATATCTTACCATGAAACATAGAAATGTGATGCGATATCGCGTTTTATGAAGCATTAGAACTCTATTGCTACGATACCTAGACATCTGCAGACGCTATTTCCTAGCAAGGAAGTGTCGCATTTACATTCATTTGAAGTGTAGACGAGGAATACATGACACTTCGCATATCATATTATATCTTACCATGAAACATAGAAATGAGATGCGATATCGCGTTTTAAGAAGCATTTGAACTCTATTGCTTCGATACGTAGACATCTGCAAACGCTATTTCCTTGCAAGGAAGTGTCGCATTTACATTCATTTGAAGTGTAGACGAGGAATACATAACACTTCGCAAATCATATTATATCTTACCATGAAATATAGAAATGAGATGCGATATCGCGTTTTAAGAAGCATTAGAACTCTATTGCTACGGTAGGTAGACGTTTGCAAACGCTATTTCCCTGCAAGGAAGTGTCGCATTTACATTCATTTGAAGTGTAGACGAGGAATACATAACACTTCGCAAATCATATTACATCTTACCATGAAACATAGAGATGAGATGCGATATCGCGTTTTAAGAAGCATTAGAACACTATTGCTATGATAGGTAGACATTCGCAAACGCTATTTCCTTGCAAGGAAGTGTCGCATTTACATTCATTTGAAGTGTAGACGAGGAATACATAACACTTCGCAAATCATATTATATCTTACCATGAAACATAGAAATGAGATGCGATATCGCGGTTTAAGAAGCATTGGAACACTATTGCTACGATAGGTAGACATTCGCAAACGCTATTTCCTTGCAAGGAAGTGTCGCATTCACATTCAATTGAAGTGTAGACGAGGAATACATAACACTTCGCTAATCATATTATATCTTACCATGAAACATAGAAATGAGATGTGATATCGCGTTTTAAGAATCATAAGAACCCTATTGCTACGATACGAAGACATCTGTAAACGCTATTTCCTTGCAAGGAAGTGTCGCATTTACATTCATTTGAAGTGTAGACGAGGAATACATAACACTTCGCAAGTCATAATATATCTTACCATGAAACATAGAAATGAGATGCGATATCGCGTTTTAAGAAGCATTTGAACTCTATTGCTTCGATACGTAGACATTCGCAAACGCTATTTCCTTGCAAGGAAGTGTCGCATTCACATTCATTTGAAGTGTAGACGAGGAATACATAACACTTCGCTAATCATATTATATCTTACCATGAAACATAGAAATGAGATGTGATATTGCGCTTTGAGAATCATAAGAATTCTATTGCTACGATACGTAGACATCTGCAAACGCTATTTCCTTGCAAGGAAGTGTCGCATTTACATTCATTTCAATCGTATACGAGGAATGCATAACGCTTCGCAATGAATATTATATCTTACCATGAAACATAGAAATGTGATGCGATATCGCGTTTTATGAAGCATTAGAACTCTATTGCTACGATACCTAGACATCTGCAGACGCTATTTCCTAGCAAGGAAGTGTCGCATTTACATTCATTTGAAGTGTAGACGAGGGATACATGACACTTCGCATATCATATTATATCTTACCATGAAACATAGAAATGAGATGCGATATCGCGTTTTAAGAAGCATTTGAACTCTATTGCTTCGATACGTAGACATCTGCAAACGCTATTTCCTTGCAAGGAAGTGTCGCATTTACATTCATTTGAAGTGTAGACGAGGAATACATAACACTTCGCAAATCATATTATATCTTACCATGAAACATAGAAATGAGATGCGATATCGCGTTTTAAGAAGCATTTGAACTCTATTGCTACGATACGTAGACATCTGCAAACGCTATTTCCTTGCAAGGAAGTGTCGCATTTACATTCATTTCAATCGTAGACGAGGAATGCATAACACTTCGCAATGAATATTATATCTTACCATGAAACATATAACTGAGATGCGATATCGCGTTTTAAGAAGCATTAGAACTCTGTTGCTACGATACCTAGACATCTGCAGACGCTATTTCCTAGCAAGGAAGTGTCGCATTTACATTCATTTGAAGTGTAGACGAGGAATACATGACACTTCGCAAATCATATTATATCTTACCATGAAACATAGAAATGAGATGCGATATCGCGTTTTGAGAAGCATTAGAACTCTATTGCTACGATAGGTAGACATCTGCAAACGCTATTTCCTTGCAAGGAAGTGTCGCATTTACATTCATTTGAAGTGTAGACGAGGAATACATAACACTTCGCAAATCGTATTATATCTTACCATGAAACATAGAAATGAGATGGGATATCGCGTTTTAAGAATCATAAGAACTCTATTGCTACGATACGTAGACATCTGCAAACGACATTTCCTTGCAAGGAAGTGTCTCATTTACATTCATTTGAAGTGTAGACGAGGAATACATAACACTTCGCAAATCATATTATATCTTACCGTGAAATATAGAAGTGAGATGCGATATTTCGTTTTAAGAAGCATTAGAACTCTATTGCTACGGTAGGTAGACGTTAGCAAACGCTATTTCCCTGCAAGGAAGTGTCGCATTTACATTCATTTGAAGTGTAGACGAGGAATACATAACACTTCGCAAATCATATTACATCTTACCATGAAACATAGAGATGAGATGCGATATCGCGTTTTAAGAAGCATTAGAACACTATTGCTATGATAGGTAGACATTCGCAAACGCTATTTCCTTGCAAGGAAGTGTCGCATTTACATTCATTTGAAGTGTAGACGAGGAATACATAACACTTCGCAAATCATATTACATCTTACCATGAAACATAGAGATGAGATGCGATATCGCGTTTTAAGAAGCATTAGAACACTATTGCTATGATAGGTAGACATTCGCAAACGCTATTTCCTTGCAAGGAAGTGTCGCATTTACATTCATTTGAAGTGTAGACGAGGAATACATAACACTTCGCAAATCATATTATATCTTACCATGAAACATAGAAATGAGATGCGATATCGCGGTTTAAGAAGCATTGGAACACTATTGCTACGATAGGTAGACATTCGCAAACGCTATTTCCTTGCAAGGAAGTGTCGCATTCACATTCAATTGAAGTGTAGACGAGGAATACATAACACTTCGCTAATCATATTATATCTTACCATGAAACATAGAAATGAGATGTGATATCGCGTTTTAAGAATCATAAGAACCCTATTGCTACGATACGAAGACATCTGTAAACGCTATTTCCTTGCAAGGAAGTGTCGCATTTACATTCATTTGAAGTGTAGACGAGGAATACATAACACTTCGCAAATCATAATATATCTTACCATGAAACATAGAAATGAGATGCGATATCGCGTTTTAAGAAGCATTTGAACTCTATTGCTTCGATACGTAGACATTCGCAAACGCTATTTCCTTGCAAGGAAGTGTCGCATTCACATTCATTTGAAGTGTAGACGAGGAATACATAACACTTCGCTAATCATATTATATCTTACCATGAAACATAGAAATGAGATGTGATATTGCGCTTTGAGAATCATAAGAATTCTATTGCTACGATACGTAGACATCTGCAAACGCTATTTCCTTGCAAGGAAGTGTCGCATTTACATTCATTTCAATCGTATACGAGGAATGCATAACGCTTCGCAATGAATATTATATCTTACCATGAAACATAGAAATTTGATGCGATATCGCGTTTTATGAAGCATTAGAACTCTATTGCTACGATACCTAGACATCTGCAGACGCTATTTCCTAGCAAGGAAGTGTCGCATTTACATTCATTTGAAGTGTAGACGAGGAATACATGACACTTCGCATATCATATTATATCTTACCATGAAACATAGAAATGAGATGCGATATCGCGTTTTAAGAAGCATTTGAACTCTATTGCTTCGATACGTAGACATCTGCAAACGCTATTTCCTTGCAAGGAAGTGTCGCATTTACATTCATTTGAAGTGTAGACGAGGAATACATAACACTTCGCAAATCATATTATATCTTACCATGAAATATAGAAATGAGATGCGATATCGCGTTTTAAGAAGCATTAGAACTCTATTGCTACGGTAGGTAGACGTTTGCAAACGCTATTTCCCTGCAAGGAAGTGTCGCATTTACATTCATTTGAAGTGTAGACGAGGAATACATAACACTTCGCAAATCATATTACATCTTACCATGAAACATAGAGATGAGATGCGATATCGCGTTTTAAGAAGCATTAGAACACTATTGCTATGATAGGTAGACATTCGCAAACGCTATTTCCTTGCAAAGGAAGTGTCGCATTTACATTCATTTGAAGTGTAGACGAGGAATACATAACACTTCGCAAATCATATTATATCTTACCATGAAACATAGAAATGAGATGCGATATCGCGGTTTAAGAAGCATTGGAACACTATTGCTACGATAGGTAGACATTCGCAAACGCTATTTCCCTGCAAGGAAGTGTCGCATTCACATTCAATTGAAGTGTAGACGAGGAATACATAACACTTCGCTAATCATATTATATCTTACCATGAAACATAGAAATGAGATGTGATATCGCGTTTTAAGAATCATAAGAACTCTATTGCTACGATACGTAGACATCTGCAAACGCTACTTCCTTGCAAGGAAGTGTCGCATTTACATTCATTTGAATCGTAGAAGAGGAATGCATAACACTTCGCAAATCATATTATATCTTACCATGAAACATAGAAATGAGATGCGATATCGCGTTTTAAGCAGCATTAGAACACTATTGCTACGATAGATAGACATTCGCAAACGCTATTTCCTTGCAAGGAAGTGTCGCATTTACATTCATTTGAAGTGTAGACGAGGTATACATGACACTTCGCAATTCATATTATATCTTACCATGAAACATAGAAATGAGATGCGATATCGCGTTTTAAGAAGCATTAGAAATCTGTTGCTACGATACGTAGACATCTGCAAACGCTATTTCCTTGGATGGAAGTGTCGCATTTACATTCATTTGAAGTGTAGACGAGGAATACATGACACTTCGCAAATCATATTATATCTTACCATGAAACATAGAAATGAGATGCGATATCGCGTTTTAAGAAGCATTAGAACACTATTGCTATGATAGGTAGACATTCGCAAACGCTATTTCCTTGCAAGGAAGTGTCGCATTTACATTCATTTGAAGTGTAGACGAGGAATACATAACACTTCGCAAATCATATTATATCTTACCATGAAACATAGAGATGAGATGCGATATCGCGTTTTAAGAAGCATTAGAACACTATTGCTATGATAGGTAGACATTCGCAAACGCTATTTCCTTGCAAGGAAGTGTCTCATTTACATTCATTTGAAGTGTAGACGAGGAATACATAACACTTCGCAAATCATATTATATCTTACCATGGAACATAGAAATGAGATGCGATATCGCGTTTTAAGAATCATAAGAACTCTATTGCTACGATACGTAGACATCTGCAAACGCTATTTCCTTGCAAGTAAGTGTCGCATTTACATTCATTTGAAGTGTAGAGGAGGAATACATGATACATCGCAAATCATATTATATCTTACCATGAAACATAGAAATGAGATGCGATATCGCGTTTTAAGAAGCATTAGAACACTATTGCTACGGTAGGTAGACGTTTGCAAACGCTATTTCCCTGCAAGGAAGTGTCGCATTTACATTCATTTGAAGTGTAGACGAGGAATACATGACACTTCGCAAAGAATATTATATCTTACCATGAAACAAAGAAATGAGAAGCGATATCGCGTTTTAAGAATCATAAGAACTCTATTGCTACGATACGTAGACATCTGCAAACGCTATTTCCTTGCAAGTAAGTGTCGCATTTACATTCATTTGAAGTGTAGACGAGGAATACATAACACTTCGCAAATCATATTACATCTTACCATGAAACATAGAGATGAGATGCGATATCGCGTTTTAAGAAGCATTAGAACACTATTGCTATGATAGGTAGACATTCGCAAACGCTATTTCCATGCAAGGAAGTGTCGCATTTACATTCATTTGAAGTGTAGACGAGGAATACACAACACTTCGCAAATCATATTATATCTTACCATGAAACATAGAAATGAGATGCGATATCGCGTTTTAAGAAGCATTTGAACTCTATTGCTATGATACGTAGACATCTGCAAACGCTATTTCCTTGCAAGGAAGTGTCGCATTTACATTCATTTCAATCGTATACGAGGAATGCATAACACTTCGCAATGAATATTATATCTTACCATGAAACGTAGAAATGTGATGCGATATCGCGTTTTATGAAGCATTAGAACTCTATTGCTACGATACCTAGACATCTGCAGACGCTATTTCCTTGCAAGGAAGTGTCGCATTTACATTCATTTGAAGTGTAGACGAGGAATACATAACACTTCGCAAATCGTATTATATCTTACCATGAAACATAGAAATGAGATGGGATATCGCGTTTTAAGAATCATAAGAACTCTATTGCTACGATACGTAGACATCTGCAAACGACATTTCCTTGCAAGGAAGTGTCTCATTTACATTCATTTGAATCGTAGACGAGGAATGCATAACACTTCGCAAATCATATTATATCTTACCATGAAACATAGAAATGAGATGCGATATCGCGTTTTAAGCAGCATTAGAACACTATTGCTACGATAGATAGACATTCGCAAACGCTATTTCCTTGCAAGGAAGTGTCGCATTTACATTCATTTGAAGTGTAGACGAGGTATACATGACACTTCGCAATTCATATTATATCTTACCATGAAACATAGAAATGAGATGCGATATCGCGTTTTAAGAAGCATTAGAAATCTGTTGCTACGATACGTAGACATCTGCAAACGCTATTTCCTTGGATGGAAGTGTCGCATTTACATTCATTTGAAGTGTAGACGAGGAATACATGACACTTCGCAAATCATATTATATCTTACCATGAAACATAGAAATGAGATGCGATATCGCGTTTTAAGAAGCATTAGAACACTATTGCTATGATAGGTAGACATTCGCAAACGCTATTTCCTTGCAAGGAAGTGTCGCATTTACATTCATTTGAAGTGTAGACGAGGAATACATAACACTTCGCAAATCATATTATATCTTACCATGAAACATAGAGATGAGATGCGATATCGCGTTTTAAGAAGCATTAGAACACTATTGCTATGATAGGTAGACATTCGCAAACGCTATTTCCTTGCAGGGAAGTGTCTCATTTACATTCATTTGAAGTGTAGACGAGGAATACATAACACTTCGCAAATCATATTATATCTTACCATGGAACATAGATATGAGATGCGATATCGCGTTTTAAGAATCATAAGAACTCTATTGCTACGATACGTAGACATCTGCAAACGCTATTTCCTTGCAAGTAAGTGTCGCATTTACATTCATTTGAAGTGTAGAGGAGGAATACATGATACTTCGCAAATCATATTATATCTTACCATGAAACATAGAAATGAGATGCGATATCGCGTTTTAAGAAGCATTAGAACACTATTGCTACGGTAGGTAGACGTTTGCAAACGCTATTTCCCTGCAAGGAAGTGTCGCATTTACATTCATTTGAAGTGTAGACGAGGAATACATAACACTTCGCTAATCATATTACATCTTACCATGAAACATAGAGATGAGATGCGATATCGCGTTTTAAGAAGCATTAGAACACTATTGCTATGATAGGTAGATATTCGCAAACGCTATTTCCTTGCAAGGAAGTGTCGCATTTACATTCATTTGAAGTGTAGACGAGGAATACATAACACTTCGCAAATCATATTATATCTTACCATGAAACATAGAAATGAGATGCGATATCGCGGTTTAAGAAGCATTGGAACACTATTGCTACGATAGGTAGACATTCGCAAACGCTATTTCCTTGCAAGGAAGTGTCGCATTCACATTCAATTGAAGTGTAGACGAGGAATACATAACACTTCGCTAATCATATTATATCTTACCATGAAACATAGAAATGAGATGTGATATCGCGTTTTAAGAATCATAAGAACTCTATTGCTACGATACGTAGACATCTGCAAACGCTACTTCCCTGCAAGAAAGTGTCGCATTTACATTCATTTGAAGTGTAGACGAGGAATACATAACACTTCGCAAATCATATTACATCTTACCATGAAACATAGAGATGAGATGCGATATCGCGTTTTAAGAAGCATTAGAACACTATTGCTATGATAGGTAGACATTCGCAAACGCTATTTCCTTGCAAGGAAGTGTCGCATTTACATTCATTTGAAGTGTAGACGAGGAATACATAACACTTCGCAAATCATATTATATCTTACCATGAAACATAGAAATGAGATGCGATATCGCGGTTTAAGAAGCATTGGAACACTATTGCTACGATAGGTAGACATTCGCAAACGCTATTTCCTTGCAAGGAAGTGTCGCATTCACATTCAATTGAAGTGTAGACGAGGAATACATAACACTTCGCTAATCATATTATATCTTACCATGAAACATAGAAATGAGATGTGATATCGCGTTTTAAGAATCATAAGAACTCTATTGCTACGATACGTAGACATCTGCAAACGCTACTTCCTTGCAAGGAAGTGTCGCATTTACATTCATTTGAATCGTAGACGAGGAATGCATAACACTTCGCAAATCATATTATATCTTACCATGAAACATAGAAATGAGATGCGATATCGCGGTTTAAGAAGCATTGGAACACTATTGCTACGATAGGTAGACATTCGCAAACGCTATTTCCTTGCAAGGAAGTGTCGCATTCACATTCAATTGAAGTGTAGACGAGGAATACATAACACTTCGCTAATCATATTATATCTTACCATGAAACATAGAAATGAGATGTGATATCGCGTTTTAAGAATCATAAGAACTCTATTGCTACGATACGTAGACATCTGCAAACGCTACTTCCTTGCAAGGAAGTGTCGCATTTACATTCATTTGAATCGTAGACGAGGAATGCATAACACTTCGCAAATCATATTATATCTTACCATGAATCATAGAAATGAGATGCGATATCGCGTTTTAAGCAGCATTAGAACACTATTGCTACGATAGATAGACATTCGCAAACGCTATTTCCTTGCAAGGAAGTGTCGCATTTACATTCATTTGAAGTGTAGACGAGGTATACATGACACTTCGCAATTCATATTATATCTTACCATGAAACATAGAAATGAGATGCGATATCGCGTTTTAAGAAGCATTAGAAATCTGTTGCTACGATACGTAGACATCTGCAAACGCTATTTCCTTGGATGGAAGTGTCGCATTTACATTCATTTGAAGTGTAGACGAGGAATACATAACACTTCGCTAATCATATTACATCTTACCATGAAACATAGAGATGAGATGCGATATCGCGTTTTAAGAAGCATTAGAACACTATTGCTATGATAGGTAGATATTCGCAAACGCTATTTCCTTGCAAGGAAGTGTCGCATTTACATTCATTTGAAGTGTAGACGAGGAATACATAACACTTCGCAAATCATATTATATCTTACCATGAAACATAGAAATGAGATGCGATATCGCGGTTTAAGAAGCATTGGAACACTATTGCTACGATAGGTAGACATTCGCAAACGCTATTTCCTTGCAAGGAAGTGTCGCATTCACATTCAATTGAAGTGTAGACGAGGAATACATAACACTTCGCTAATCATATTATATCTTACCATGAAACATAGAAATGAGATGTGATATCGCGTTTTAAGAATCATAAGAACTCTATTGCTACGATACGTAGACATCTGCAAACGCTACTTCCCTGCAAGAAAGTGTCGCATTTACATTCATTTGAAGTGTAGACGAGGAATACATAACACTTCGCAAATCATATTACATCTTACCATGAAACATAGAGATGAGATGCGATATCGCGTTTTAAGAAGCATTAGAACACTATTGCTATGATAGGTAGACATTCGCAAACGCTATTTCCTTGCAAGGAAGTGTCGCATTTACATTCATTTGAAGTGTAGACGAGGAATACATAACACTTCGCAAATCATATTATATCTTACCATGAAACATAGAAATGAGATGCGATATCGCGGTTTAAGAAGCATTGGAACACTATTGCTACGATAGGTAGACATTCGCAAACGCTATTTCCTGGCAAGGAAGTGTCGCATTCACATTCAATTGAAGTGTAGACGAGGAATACATAACACTTCGCTAATCATATTATATCTTACCATGAAACATAGAAATGAGATGTGATATCGCGTTTTAAGAATCATAAGAACTCTATTGCTACGATACGTAGACATCTGCAAACGCTACTTCCTTGCAAGGAAGTGTCGCATTTACATTCATTTGAATCGTAGACGAGGAATGCATAACACTTCGCAAATCATATTATATCTTACCATGAAACATAGAAATGAGATGCGATATCGCGGTTTAAGAAGCATTGGAACACTATTGCTACGATAGGTAGACATTCGCAAACGCTATTTCCTTGCAAGGAAGTGTCGCATTCACATTCAATTGAAGTGTAGACGAGGAATACATAACACTTCGCTAATCATATTATATCTTACCATGAAACATAGAAATGAGATGTGATATCGCGTTTTAAGAATCATAAGAACTCTATTGCTACGATACGTAGACATCTGCAAACGCTACTTCCTTGCAAGGAAGTGTCGCATTTACATTCATTTGAATCGTAGACGAGGAATGCATAACACTTCGCAAATCATATTATATCTTACCATGAAACATAGAAATGAGATGCGATATCGCGTTTTAAGCAGCATTAGAACACCATTGCTACGATAGATAGGCATTCGCAAACGCTATTTCCTTGCAAGGAAGTGTCGCATTTACATTCATTTGAAGTGTAGACGAGGTATACATGACACTTCGCAATTCATATTATATCTTACCATGAAACATAGAAATGAGATGCGATATCGCGTTTTAAGAAGCATTAGAAATCTGTTGCTACGATACGTAGACATCTGCAAACGCTATTTCCTTGGATGGAAGTGTCGCATTTACATTCATTTGAAGTGTAGACGAGGAATACATGACACTTCGCAAATCATATTATATCTTACCATGAAACATAGAAATGAGATGCGATATCGCGTTTTAAGAAGCATTTGAACTCTATTGCTTCGATACGTAGACATCTGCAAACGCTATTTCCTTGCAAGGAAGTGTCGCATTTACATTCATTTGAAGTGTAGACGAGGAATACATAACACTTCGCAAATCATATTATATCTTACCATGAAACATAGAGATGAGATGCGATATCGCGTTTTAAGAAGCATTAGAACACTATTGCTACGATAGATGGATATTCGCAAACGATATTTCCTTGCAAGGAAGTGTCTCATTTACATTCATTTGAAGTGTAGACGAGGAATACATAACACTTCGCAAATCATATTATATCTTACCATGAAATATAGAAATGAGATGCGATATCGCGTTTTACGAAGCATTAGAACTCTATTGCTACGGTAGGTAGACGTTTGCAAACGCTATTTCCTTGCAAGGAAGTGTCGCATTTACATTCATTTGAAGTGTAGACGAGGAATACATAACACTTCGCAAATCATATTATATCTTACCATGAAAAATAGAAATGAGATGCGATATCGCGTTTTAAGAAGCATTTGAACTCTATTGTTTCGATACGTAGACATCTGCAAACGCTATTTCCTTGCAAGGAAGTGTCGCATTTACATTCATTTGATGTGTAGACGAGGAATACATAACACTTCGCAAATCATATTATATCTTACCATGAAACATAGAGATGAGATGCGATATCGCGTTTTAAGAAGCATTAGAACACTATTGCTACGATAGACGGATATTCGCAAACGATATTTCCTTCCAAGGAAGTGTCTCATTTACATTCATTTGAAGTGTAGACGAGGAATACATAACACTTCTCAAATCATATTATATCTTACCATGAAATATAGAAATGAGATGCGATATCGCGTTTTACGAAGCATTAGAACTCTATTGCTACGGTAGGTAGACGTTTGCAAACGCTATTTCCTTGCAAGGAAGTGTCGCATTTACATTCACTTGAAGTGTAGACGAGGAATACATAACACTTCGCAAATCATATTATATCTTACCATGAAACATAGAAATGAGATGCGATATCGCGTTTTAAGAAGCATTAGAACACTATTGCTACGATAGATGGATATTCGCAAACGATATTTCCTTGCAAGGAAGTGTCTCATTTATATTCATTTGAAGTGTAGACGAGGAATACATAACACTTCGCAAATCATATTATATCTTACCATGAAACATAGAGATGAGATGCGATATCGCGTTTTAAGAAGCATTAGAACACTATTGCTACGATAGATGGATATTCGCAAACGATATTTCCTTGCAAGGAAGTGTCTCATTTACATTCATTTGAAGTGTAGACGAGGAATACATAACACTTCTCAAATCATATTATATCTTACCATGAAATATAGAAATGAGATGCGATATCGCGTTTTACGAAGCATTAGAACTCTATTGCTACGGTAGGTAGACGTTTGCAAACGCTATTTCCTTGCAAGGAAGTGTCGCATTTACATTCATTTGAAGTGTAGACGAGGAATACATAACACTTCGCAAATCATATTATATCTTACCATGAAACATAGAGATGAGATGCGATATCGCGTTTTAAGAAGCATTAGAACACTATTGCTATGATAGGAAGACATTCGCAACCGCTATTTCCTTGCAAGGAAGTGTCGCATTTACATTCATTTGAAGTGTAGACGAGGAATACATAACACTTCGCAAATCATATTATATCTTACCATGAAACATAGAAATGAGATGCGATATCGCGTTTTAAGAAGCATTTGAACTCCATTGCTTCGATACGTAGACATCTGCAAACGCTATTTCCTTGCAAGGAAGTGTCGCATTTACATTCATTTGAAGTGTAGACGAGGAATACATAACACTTCGCAAATCATATTATATCTTACCATGAAACATAGAAATGAGATGCGATATCGCGTTTTAAGAATCATAAGAACTCTATTGCTACGATACGTAGACATCTGCAAACGCTACTTCCTTGCAAGGAAGTGTCGCATTTACATTCATTTGAATCGTAGAAGAGGAATGCATAACACTTCGCAAATCATATTATATCTTACCATGAAACATAGAAATGAGATGCGATATCGCGTTTTAAGAAGCATTTGAACTCTATTGCTATGATACGTAGACATCTGCAAACGCTATTTCCTTGCAAGGAAGTGTCGCATTTACATTCATTTCAATCGTAAACGAGGAATGCATAACACTTCGCAATGAATATTATATCTTACCATGAAACGTAGAAATGTGATGCGATATCGCGTTTTATGAAGCATTAGAACTCTATTGCTACGATAGATAGACATTCGCAAACGCTATTTCCTTGCAAGGAAGTGTCGCATTTACATTCATTTGAAGTGTAGACGAGGTATACATGACACTTCGCAATTCATATTATATCTTACCATGAAACATAGAAATGAGATGCGATATCGCGTTTTAAGAAGCATTAGAAATCTGTTGCTACGATACGTAGACATCTGCAAACGCTATTTCCTTGGATGGAAGTGTCGCATTTACATTCATTTGAAGTGTAGACGAGGAATACATGACACTTCGCAAATCATATTATATCTTACCATGAAACATAGAAATGAGATGCGATATCGCGTTTTAAGAAGCATTAGAACACTATTGCTATGATAGGTAGACATTCGCAAACGCTATTTCCTTGCAAGGAAGTGTCGCATTTACATTCATTTGAAGTGTAGACGAGGAATACATAACACTTCGCAAATCATATTATATCTTACCATGAAACATAGAGATGAGGTGCGATATCGCGTTTTAAGAAGCATTAGAACACTATTGCTATGATAGGTAGACATTCGCAAACGCTATTTCCTTGCAGGGAAGTGTCTCATTTACATTCATTTGAAGTGTAGACGAGGAATACATAACACTTCGCAAATCATATTATATCTTACCATGGAACATAGATATGAGATGCGATATCGCGTTTTAAGAATCATAAGAACTCTATTGCTACGATACGTAGACATCTGCAAACGCTATTTCCTTGCAAGTAAGTGTCGCATTTACATTCATTTGAAGTGTAGAGGAGGAATACATGATACTTCGCAAATCATATTATATCTTACCATGAAACATAGAAATGAGATGCGATATCGCGTTTTAAGAAGCATTAGAACACTATTGCTACGGTAGGTAGACGTTTGCAAACGCTATTTCCCTGCAAGGAAGTGTCGCATTTACATTCATTTGAAGTGTAGACGAGGAATACATAACACTTCGCTAATCATATTACATCTTACCATGAAACATAGAGATGAGATGCGATATCGCGTTTTAAGAAGCATTAGAACACTATTGCTATGATAGGTAGATATTCGCAAACGCTATTTCCTTGCAAGGAAGTGTCGCATTTACATTCATTTGAAGTGTAGACGAGGAATACATAACACTTCGCAAATCATATTATATCTTACCATGAAACATAGAAATGAGATGCGATATCGCGGTTTAAGAAGCATTGGAACACTATTGCTACGATAGGTAGACATTCGCAAACGCTATTTCCTTGCAAGGAAGTGTCGCATTCACATTCAATTGAAGTGTAGACGAGGAATACATAGCACTTCGCTAATCATATTATATCTTACCATGAAACATAGAAATGAGATGTGATATCGCGTTTTAAGAATCATAAGAACTCTATTGCTACGATACGTAGACATCTGCAAACGCTACTTCCCTGCAAGAAAGTGTCGCATTTACATTCATTTGAAGTGTAGACGAGGAATACATAACACTTCGCAAATCATATTACATCTTACCATGAAACATAGAGATGAGATGCGATATCGCGTTTTAAGAAGCATTAGAACACTATTGCTATGATAGGTAGACATTCGCAAACGCTATTTCCTTGCAAGGAAGTGTCGCATTTACATTCATTTGAAGTGTAGACGAGGAATACATAACACTTCGCAAATCATATTATATCTTACCATGGAACATAGATATGAGATGCGATATCGCGTTTTAAGAATCATAAGAACTCTATTGCTACGATACGTAGACATCTGCAAACGCTATTTCCTTGCAAGTAAGTGTCGCATTTACATTCATTTGAAGTGTAGAGGAGGAATACATGATACTTCGCAAATCATATTATATCTTACCATGAAACATAGAAATGAGATGCGATATCGCGTTTTAAGAAGCATTAGAACACTATTGCTACGGTAGGTAGACGTTTGCAAACGCTATTTCCCTGCAAGGAAGTGTCGCATTTACATTCATTTGAAGTGTAGACGAGGAATACATAACACTTCGCTAATCATATTACATCTTACCATGAAACATAGAGATGAGATGCGATATCGCGTTTTAAGAAGCATTAGAACACTATTGCTATGATAGGTAGATATTCGCAAACGCTATTTCCTTGCAAGGAAGTGTCGCATTTACATTCATTTGAAGTGTAGACGAGGAATACATAACACTTCGCAAATCATATTATATCTTACCATGAAACATAGAAATGAGATGCGATATCGCGGTTTAAGAAGCATTGGAACACTATTGCTACGATAGGTAGACATTCGCAAACGCTATTTCCTTGCAAGGAAGTGTCGCATTCACATTCAATTGAAGTGTAGACGAGGAATACATAACACTTCGCTAATCATATTATATCTTACCATGAAACATAGAAATGAGATGTGATATCGCGTTTTAAGAATCATAAGAACTCTATTGCTACGATACGTAGACATCTGCAAACGCTACTTCCCTGCAAGAAAGTGTCGCATTTACATTCATTTGAAGTGTAGACGAGGAATACATAACACTTCGCAAATCATATTACATCTTACCATGAAACATAGAGATGAGATGCGATATCGCGTTTTAAGAAGCATTAGAACACTATTGCTATGATAGGTAGACATTCGCAAACGCTATTTCCTTGCAAGGAAGTGTCGCATTTACATTCATTTGAAGTGTAGACGAGGAATACATAACACTTCGCAAATCATATTATATCTTACCATGAAACATAGAAATGAGATGCGATATCGCGGTTTAAGAAGCATTGGAACACTATTGCTACGATAGGTAGACATTCGCAAACGCTATTTCCTTGCAAGGAAGTGTCGCATTCACATTCAATTGAAGTGTAGACGAGGAATACATAACACTTCGCTAATCATATTATATCTTACCATGAAACATAGAAATGAGATGTGATATCGCGTTTTAAGAATCATAAGAACTCTATTGCTACGATACGTAGACATCTGCAAACGCTACTTCCTTGCAAGGAAGTGTCGCATTTACATTCATTTGAATCGTAGACGAGGAATGCATAACACTTCGCAAATCATATTATATCTTACCATGAAACATAGAAATGAGATGCGATATCGCGGTTTAAGAAGCATTGGAACACTATTGCTACGATAGGTAGACATTCGCAAACGCTATTTCCTTGCAAGGAAGTGTCGCATTCACATTCAATTGAAGTGTAGACGAGGAATACATAACACTTCGCTAATCATATTATATCTTACCATGAAACATAGAAATGAGATGTGATATCGCGTTTTAAGAATCATAAGAACTCTATTGCTACGATACGTAGACATCTGCAAACGCTACTTCCTTGCAAGGAAGTGTCGCATTTACATTCATTTGAATCGTAGACGAGGAATGCATAACACTTCGCAAATCATATTATATCTTACCATGAATCATAGAAATGAGATGCGATATCGCGTTTTAAGCAGCATTAGAACACTATTGCTACGATAGATAGACATTCGCAAACGCTATTTCCTTGCAAGGAAGTGTCGCATTTACATTCATTTGAAGTGTAGACGAGGTATACATGACACTTCGCAATTCATATTATATCTTACCATGAAACATAGAAATGAGATGCGATATCGCGTTTTAAGAAGCATTAGAAATCTGTTGCTACGATACGTAGACATCTGCAAACGCTATTTCCTTGGATGGAAGTGTCGCATTTACATTCATTTGAAGTGTAGACGAGGAATACATAACACTTCGCTAATCATATTACATCTTACCATGAAACATAGAGATGAGATGCGATATCGCGTTTTAAGAAGCATTAGAACACTATTGCTATGATAGGTAGATATTCGCAAACGCTATTTCCTTGCAAGGAAGTGTCGCATTTACATTCATTTGAAGTGTAGACGAGGAATACATAACACTTCGCAAATCATATTATATCTTACCATGAAACATAGAAATGAGATGCGATATCGCGGTTTAAGAAGCATTGGAACACTATTGCTACGATAGGTAGACATTCGCAAACGCTATTTCCTTGCAAGGAAGTGTCGCATTCACATTCAATTGAAGTGTAGACGAGGAATACATAACACTTCGCTAATCATATTATATCTTACCATGAAACATAGAAATGAGATGTGATATCGCGTTTTAAGAATCATAAGAACTCTATTGCTACGATACGTAGACATCTGCAAACGCTACTTCCCTGCAAGAAAGTGTCGCATTTACATTCATTTGAAGTGTAGACGAGGAATACATAACACTTCGCAAATCATATTACATCTTACCATGAAACATAGAGATGAGATGCGATATCGCGTTTTAAGAAGCATTAGAACACTATTGCTATGATAGGTAGACATTCGCAAACGCTATTTCCTTGCAAGGAAGTGTCGCATTTACATTCATTTGAAGTGTAGACGAGGAATACATAACACTTCGCAAATCATATTATATCTTACCATGAAACATAGAAATGAGATGCGATATCGCGGTTTAAGAAGCATTGGAACACTATTGCTACGATAGGTAGACATTCGCAAACGCTATTTCCTGGCAAGGAAGTGTCGCATTCACATTCAATTGAAGTGTAGACGAGGAATACATAACACTTCGCTAATCATATTATATCTTACCATGAAACATAGAAATGAGATGTGATATCGCGTTTTAAGAATCATAAGAACTCTATTGCTACGATACGTAGACATCTGCAAACGCTACTTCCTTGCAAGGAAGTGTCGCATTTACATTCATTTGAATCGTAGACGAGGAATGCATAACACTTCGCAAATCATATTATATCTTACCATGAAACATAGAAATGAGATGCGATATCGCGGTTTAAGAAGCATTGGAACACTATTGCTACGATAGGTAGACATTCGCAAACGCTATTTCCTTGCAAGGAAGTGTCGCATTCACATTCAATTGAAGTGTAGACGAGGAATACATAACACTTCGCTAATCATATTATATCTTACCATGAAACATAGAAATGAGATGTGATATCGCGTTTTAAGAATCATAAGAACTCTATTGCTACGATACGTAGACATCTGCAAACGCTACTTCCTTGCAAGGAAGTGTCGCATTTACATTCATTTGAATCGTAGACGAGGAATGCATAACACTTCGCAAATCATATTATATCTTACCATGAAACATAGAAATGAGATGCGATATCGCGTTTTAAGCAGCATTAGAACACCATTGCTACGATAGATAGGCATTCGCAAACGCTATTTCCTTGCAAGGAAGTGTCGCATTTACATTCATTTGAAGTGTAGACGAGGTATACATGACACTTCGCAATTCATATTATATCTTACCATGAAACATAGAAATGAGATGCGATATCGCGTTTTAAGAAGCATTAGAAATCTGTTGCTACGATACGTAGACATCTGCAAACGCTATTTCCTTGGATGGAAGTGTCGCATTTACATTCATTTGAAGTGTAGACGAGGAATACATGACACTTCGCAAATCATATTATATCTTACCATGAAACATAGAAATGAGATGCGATATCGCGTTTTAAGAAGCATTTGAACTCTATTGCTTCGATACGTAGACATCTGCAAACGCTATTTCCTTGCAAGGAAGTGTCGCATTTACATTCATTTGAAGTGTAGACGAGGAATACATAACACTTCGCAAATCATATTATATCTTACCATGAAACATAGAGATGAGATGCGATATCGCGTTTTAAGAAGCATTAGAACACTATTGCTACGATAGATGGATATTCGCAAACGATATTTCCTTGCAAGGAAGTGTCTCATTTACATTCATTTGAAGTGTAGACGAGGAATACATAACACTTCGCAAATCATATTATATCTTACCATGAAATATAGAAATGAGATGCGATATCGCGTTTTACGAAGCATTAGAACTCTATTGCTACGGTAGGTAGACGTTTGCAAACGCTATTTCCTTGCAAGGAAGTGTCGCATTTACATTCATTTGAAGTGTAGACGAGGAATACATAACACTTCGCAAATCATATTATATCTTACCATGAAAAATAGAAATGAGATGCGATATCGCGTTTTAAGAAGCATTTGAACTCTATTGTTTCGATACGTAGACATCTGCAAACGCTATTTCCTTGCAAGGAAGTGTCGCATTTACATTCATTTGATGTGTAGACGAGGAATACATAACACTTCGCAAATCATATTATATCTTACCATGAAACATAGAGATGAGATGCGATATCGCGTTTTAAGAAGCATTAGAACACTATTGCTACGATAGACGGATATTCGCAAACGATATTTCCTTCCAAGGAAGTGTCTCATTTACATTCATTTGAAGTGTAGACGAGGAATACATAACACTTCTCAAATCATATTATATCTTACCATGAAATATAGAAATGAGATGCGATATCGCGTTTTACGAAGCATTAGAACTCTATTGCTACGGTAGGTAGACGTTTGCAAACGCTATTTCCTTGCAAGGAAGTGTCGCATTTACATTCACTTGAAGTGTAGACGAGGAATACATAACACTTCGCAAATCATATTATATCTTACCATGAAACATAGAAATGAGATGCGATATCGCGTTTTAAGAAGCATTAGAACACTATTGCTACGATAGATGGATATTCGCAAACGATATTTCCTTGCAAGGAAGTGTCTCATTTATATTCATTTGAAGTGTAGACGAGGAATACATAACACTTCGCAAATCATATTATATCTTACCATGAAACATAGAGATGAGATGCGATATCGCGTTTTAAGAAGCATTAGAACACTATTGCTACGATAGATGGATATTCGCAAACGATATTTCCTTGCAAGGAAGTGTCTCATTTACATTCATTTGAAGTGTAGACGAGGAATACATAACACTTCTCAAATCATATTATATCTTACCATGAAATATAGAAATGAGATGCGATATCGCGTTTTACGAAGCATTAGAACTCTATTGCTACGGTAGGTAGACGTTTGCAAACGCTATTTCCTTGCAAGGAAGTGTCGCATTTACATTCATTTGAAGTGTAGACGAGGAATACATAACACTTCGCAAATCATATTATATCTTACCATGAAACATAGAGATGAGATGCGATATCGCGTTTTAAGAAGCATTAGAACACTATTGCTATGATAGGAAGACATTCGCAACCGCTATTTCCTTGCAAGGAAGTGTCGCATTTACATTCATTTGAAGTGTAGACGAGGAATACATAACACTTCGCAAATCATATTATATCTTACCATGAAACATAGAAATGAGATGCGATATCGCGTTTTAAGAAGCATTTGAACTCCATTGCTTCGATACGTAGACATCTGCAAACGCTATTTCCTTGCAAGGAAGTGTCGCATTTACATTCATTTGAAGTGTAGACGAGGAATACATAACACTTCGCAAATCATATTATATCTTACCATGAAACATAGAAATGAGATGCGATATCGCGTTTTAAGAATCATAAGAACTCTATTGCTACGATACGTAGACATCTGCAAACGCTACTTCCTTGCAAGGAAGTGTCGCATTTACATTCATTTGAATCGTAGAAGAGGAATGCATAACACTTCGCAAATCATATTATATCTTACCATGAAACATAGAAATGAGATGCGATATCGCGTTTTAAGAAGCATTTGAACTCTATTGCTATGATACGTAGACATCTGCAAACGCTATTTCCTTGCAAGGAAGTGTCGCATTTACATTCATTTCAATCGTAAACGAGGAATGCATAACACTTCGCAATGAATATTATATCTTACCATGAAACGTAGAAATGTGATGCGATATCGCGTTTTATGAAGCATTAGAACTCTATTGCTACGATAGATAGACATTCGCAAACGCTATTTCCTTGCAAGGAAGTGTCGCATTTACATTCATTTGAAGTGTAGACGAGGTATACATGACACTTCGCAATTCATATTATATCTTACCATGAAACATAGAAATGAGATGCGATATCGCGTTTTAAGAAGCATTAGAAATCTGTTGCTACGATACGTAGACATCTGCAAACGCTATTTCCTTGGATGGAAGTGTCGCATTTACATTCATTTGAAGTGTAGACGAGGAATACATGACACTTCGCAAATCATATTATATCTTACCATGAAACATAGAAATGAGATGCGATATCGCGTTTTAAGAAGCATTAGAACACTATTGCTATGATAGGTAGACATTCGCAAACGCTATTTCCTTGCAAGGAAGTGTCGCATTTACATTCATTTGAAGTGTAGACGAGGAATACATAACACTTCGCAAATCATATTATATCTTACCATGAAACATAGAGATGAGGTGCGATATCGCGTTTTAAGAAGCATTAGAACACTATTGCTATGATAGGTAGACATTCGCAAACGCTATTTCCTTGCAGGGAAGTGTCTCATTTACATTCATTTGAAGTGTAGACGAGGAATACATAACACTTCGCAAATCATATTATATCTTACCATGGAACATAGATATGAGATGCGATATCGCGTTTTAAGAATCAAAAGAACTCTATTGCTACGATACGTAGACATCTGCAAACGCTATTTCCTTGCAAGTAAGTGTCGCATTTACATTCATTTGAAGTGTAGAGGAGGAATACATGATACTTCGCAAATCATATTATATCTTACCATGAAACATAGAAATGAGATGCGATATCGCGTTTTAAGAAGCATTAGAACACTATTGCTACGGTAGGTAGACGTTTGCAAACGCTATTTCCCTGCAAGGAAGTGTCGCATTTACATTCATTTGAAGTGTAGACGAGGAATACATAACACTTCGCTAATCATATTACATCTTACCATGAAACATAGAGATGAGATGCGATATCGCGTTTTAAGAAGCATTAGAACACTATTGCTATGATAGGTAGATATTCGCAAACGCTATTTCCTTGCAAGGAAGTGTCGCATTTACATTCATTTGAAGTGTAGACGAGGAATACATAACACTTCGCAAATCATATTATATCTTACCATGAAACATAGAAATGAGATGCGATATCGCGGTTTAAGAAGCATTGGAACACTATTGCTACGATAGGTAGACATTCGCAAACGCTATTTCCTTGCAAGGAAGTGTCGCATTCACATTCAATTGAAGTGTAGACGAGGAATACATAGCACTTCGCTAATCATATTATATCTTACCATGAAACATAGAAATGAGATGTGATATCGCGTTTTAAGAATCATAAGAACTCTATTGCTACGATACGTAGACATCTGCAAACGCTACTTCCCTGCAAGAAAGTGTCGCATTTACATTCATTTGAAGTGTAGACGAGGAATACATAACACTTCGCAAATCATATTACATCTTACCATGAAACATAGAGATGAGATGCGATATCGCGTTTTAAGAAGCATTAGAACACTATTGCTATGATAGGTAGACATTCGCAAACGCTATTTCCTTGCAAGGAAGTGTCGCATTTACATTCATTTGAAGTGTAGACGAGGAATACATAACACTTCGCAAATCATATTATATCTTACCATGAAACATAGAAATGAGATGCGATATCGCGGTTTAAGAAGCATTGGAACACTATTGCTACGATAGGTAGACATTCGCAAACGCTATTTCCTTGCAAGGAAGTGTCGCATTCACATTCAATTGAAGTGTAGACGAGGAATACATAACACTTCGCTAATCATATTATATCTTACCATGAAACATAGAAATGAGATGTGATATCGCGTTTTAAGAATCATAAGAACTCTATTGCTACGATACGTAGACATCTGCAAACGCTACTTCCTTGCAAGGAAGTGTCGCATTTACATTCATTTGAATCGTAGACGAGGAATGCATAACACTTCGCAAATCATATTATATCTTACCATGAAACATAGAAATGAGATGCGATATCGCGGTTTAAGAAGCATTGGAACACTATTGCTACGATAGGTAGACATTCGCAAACGCTATTTCCTTGCAAGGAAGTGTCGCATTCACATTCAATTGAAGTGTAGACGAGGAATACATAACACTTCGCTAATCATATTATATCTTACCATGAAACATAGAAATGAGATGTGATATCGCGTTTTAAGAATCATAAGAACTCTATTGCTACGATACGTAGACATCTGCAAACGCTACTTCCTTGCAAGGAAGTGTCGCATTTACATTCATTTGAATCGTAGACGAGGAATGCATAACACTTCGCAAATCATATTATATCTTACCATGAAACATAGAAATGAGATGCGATATCGCGTTTTAAGCAGCATTAGAACACTATTGCTACGATAGATAGACATTCGCAAACGCTATTTCCTTGCAAGGAAGTGTCGCATTTACATTCATTTGAAGTGTAGACGAGGTATACATGACACTTCGCAATTCATATTATATCTTACCATGAAACATAGAAATGAGATGCGATATCGCGTTTTAAGAAGCATTAGAAATCTGTTGCTACGATACGTAGACATCTGCAAACGCTATTTCCTTGGATGGAAGTGTCGCATTTACATTCATTTGAAGTGTAGACGAGGAATACATAACACTTCGCTAATCATATTACATCTTACCATGAAACATAGAGATGAGATGCGATATCGCGTTTTAAGAAGCATTAGAACACTATTGCTATGATAGGTAGATATTCGCAAACGCTATTTCCTTGCAAGGAAGTGTCGCATTTACATTCATTTGAAGTGTAGACGAGGAATACATAACACTTCGCAAATCATATTATATCTTACCATGAAACATAGAAATGAGATGCGATATCGCGGTTTAAGAAGCATTGGAACACTATTGCTACGATAGGTAGACATTCGCAAACGCTATTTCCTTGCAAGGAAGTGTCGCATTCACATTCAATTGAAGTGTAGACGAGGAATACATAACACTTCGCTAATCATATTATATCTTACCATGAAACATAGAAATGAGATGTGATATCGCGTTTTAAGAATCATAAGAACTCTATTGCTACGATACGTAGACATCTGCAAACGCTACTTCCCTGCAAGAAAGTGTCGCATTTACATTCATTTGAAGTGTAGACGAGGAATACATAACACTTCGCAAATCATATTACATCTTACCATGAAACATAGAGATGAGATGCGATATCGCGTTTTAAGAAGCATTAGAACACTATTGCTATGATAGGTAGACATTCGCAAACGCTATTTCCTTGCAAGGAAGTGTCGCATTTACATTCATTTGAAGTGTAGACGAGGAATACATAACACTTCGCAAATCATATTATATCTTACCATGAAACATAGAAATGAGATGCGATATCGCGGTTTAAGAAGCATTGGAACACTATTGCTACGATAGGTAGACATTCGCAAACGCTATTTCCTGGCAAGGAAGTGTCGCATTCACATTCAATTGAAGTGTAGACGAGGAATACATAACACTTCGCTAATCATATTATATCTTACCATGAAACATAGAAATGAGATGTGATATCGCGTTTTAAGAATCATAAGAACTCTATTGCTACGATACGTAGACATCTGCAAACGCTACTTCCTTGCAAGGAAGTGTCGCATTTACATTCATTTGAATCGTAGACGAGGAATGCATAACACTTCGCAAATCATATTATATCTTACCATGAAACATAGAAATGAGATGCGATATCGCGGTTTAAGAAGCATTGGAACACTATTGCTACGATAGGTAGACATTCGCAAACGCTATTTCCTTGCAAGGAAGTGTCGCATTCACATTCAATTGAAGTGTAGACGAGGAATACATAACACTTCGCTAATCATATTATATCTTACCATGAAACATAGAAATGAGATGTGATATCGCGTTTTAAGAATCATAAGAACTCTATTGCTACGATACGTAGACATCTGCAAACGCTACTTCCTTGCAAGGAAGTGTCGCATTTACATTCATTTGTATCGTAGACGAGGAATGCATAACACTTCGCAAATCATATTATATCTTACCATGAAACATAGAAATGAGATGCGATATCGCGTTTTAAGCAGCATTAGAACACTATTGCTACGATAGATAGACATTCGCAAACGCTATTTCCTTGCAAGGAAGTGTCGCATTTACATTCATTTGAAGTGTAGACGAGGTATACATGACACTTCGCAATTCATATTATATCTTACCATGAAACATAGAAATGAGATGCGATATCGCGTTTTAAGAAGCATTAGAAATCTGTTGCTACGATACGTAGACATCTGCAAACGCTATTTCCTTGGATGGAAGTGTCGCATTTACATTCATTTGAAGTGTAGACGAGGAATACATGACACTTCGCAAATCATATTATATCTTACCATGAAACATAGAAATGAGATGCGATATCGCGTTTTAAGAAGCATTTGAACTCTATTGCTTCGATACGTAGACATCTGCAAACGCTATTTCCTTGCAAGGAAGTGTCGCATTTACATTCATTTGAAGTGTAGACGAGGAATACATAACACTTCGCAAATCATATTATATCTTACCATGAAACATAGAGATGAGATGCGATATCGCGTTTTAAGAAGCATTAGAACACTATTGCTACGATAGATGGATATTCGCAAACGATATTTCCTTGCAAGGAAGTGTCTCATTTACATTCATTTGAAGTGTAGACGAGGAATACATAACACTTCGCAAATCATATTATATCTTACCATGAAATATAGAAATGAGATGCGATATCGCGTTTTACGAAGCATTAGAACTCTATTGCTACGGTAGGTAGACGTTTGCAAACGCTATTTCCTTGCAAGGAAGTGTCGCATTTACATTCATTTGAAGTGTAGACGAGGAATACATAACACTTCGCAAATCATATTATATCTTACCATGAAAAATAGAAATGAGATGCGATATCGCGTTTTAAGAAGCATTTGAACTCTATTGTTTCGATACGTAGACATCTGCAAACGCTATTTCCTTGCAAGGAAGTGTCGCATTTACATTCATTTGATGTGTAGACGAGGAATACATAACACTTCGCAAATCATATTATATCTTACCATGAAACATAGAGATGAGATGCGATATCGCGTTTTAAGAAGCATTAGAACACTATTGCTACGATAGACGGATATTCGCAAACGATATTTCCTTCCAAGGAAGTGTCTCATTTACATTCATTTGAAGTGTAGACGAGGAATACATAACACTTCTCAAATCATATTATATCTTACCATGAAATATAGAAATGAGATGCGATATCGCGTTTTACGAAGCATTAGAACTCTATTGCTACGGTAGGTAGACGTTTGCAAACGCTATTTCCTTGCAAGGAAGTGTCGCATTTACATTCACTTGAAGTGTAGACGAGGAATACATAACACTTCGCAAATCATATTATATCTTACCATGAAACATAGAAATGAGATGCGATATCGCGTTTTAAGAAGCATTAGAACACTATTGCTACGATAGATGGATATTCGCAAACGATATTTCCTTGCAAGGAAGTGTCTCATTTACATTCATTTGAAGTGTAGACGAGGAATACATAACACTTCGCAAATCATATTATATCTTACCATGAAACATAGAGATGAGATGCGATATCGCGTTTTAAGAAGCATTAGAACACTATTGCTACGATAGATGGATATTCGCAAACGATATTTCCTTGCAAGGAAGTGTCTCATTTACATTCATTTGAAGTGTAGACGAGGAATACATAACACTTCGCAAATCATATTATATCTTACCATGAAACATAGAGATGAGATGCGATATCGCGTTTTAAGAAGCATTAGAACACTATTGCTACGATAGATGGATATTCGCAAACGATATTTCCTTGCAAGGAAGTGTCTCATTTACATTCATTTGAAGTGTAGACGAGGAATACATAACACTTCTCAAATCATATTATATCTTACCATGAAATATAGAAATGAGATGCGATATCGCGTTTTACGAAGCATTAGAACTCTATTGCTACGGTAGGTAGACGTTTGCAAACGCTATTTCCTTGCAAGGAAGTGTCGCATTTACATTCATTTGAAGTGTAGACGAGGAATACATAACACTTCGCAAATCATATTATATCTTACCATGAAACATAGAGATGAGATGCGATATCGCGTCTTAAGAAGCATTAGAACACTATTGCTATGATAGGAAGACATTCGCAACCGCTATTTCCTTGCAAGGAAGTGTCGCATTTACATTCATTTGAAGTGTAGACGAGGAATACATAACACTTCGCAAATCATATTATATCTTACCATGAAACATAGAAATGAGATGCGATATCGCGTTTTAAGAAGCATTAGAACACTATTGCTACGATAGATGGATATTCGCAAACGCTATTTCCTTGCAACGAAGTGTCGCATTTACATTCATTTGAAGTGTGGACGAGGAATACATGACACTTCGCAAATTATATTATATCTTACCATGAAACATAGAAATGAGATGCGATATCGCGTTTTAAGGAGCATTTGAACACTATTGCTACGATACGTAGACATCTGCAAACGCTATTTCCTTGCAAGGAAGTGTCGCATTTACATTCATTTCAATCGTAGACGAGGAATGCATAACACTTCGCAATGAATATTATATCTTACCATGAAACATAGAACTGAGATGCGATATCGCGTTTTAAGAAGCATTAGAACTCTATTGCTACGATACCTAAACATCTGCAGACGCTATTTCCTAGCAAGGAAGTGTCGCATTTACATTCATTTGAAGTGTAGACGAGGAATACATGACACTTCGCAAATCATATTATATCTTACCATGAAACATAGAAATGAGATGCGATATCGCGTTTTAAGAAGCATTAGAACTCTATTGCTACGATAGGTAGACATCTGCAAACGCTATTTCCTTGCAAGGAAGTGTCGCATTTACATTCATTTGAAGTGTAGACGAGGAATACATAACACTTCGCAAATCGTATTATATCTTACCATGAAACATAGAAATGAGATGGGATATCGCGTTTTAAGAATCATAAGAACTCTATTGCTACGATACGTAGACATCTGCAAACGATATTTCCTTGCAAGGAAGTGTCTCATTTACATTCATTTGAAGTGTAGACGAGGAATACATAACATCTCGCAAATCATATTATATCCTACCATGAAATATAGAAATGAGATGCGATATCGCGTTTTAAGAAGCATTAGAACTCTATTGCTACGGTAGGTAGACGTTTGCAAACGCTATTTCCCTGCAAGGAAGTGTTGCATTTACATTCATTTGAAGTGTAGACGAGGAATACATGACACTTCGCAAATCATATTATATCTTACCATGAAACATAGAAATGAGATGCGATATCGCGTTTTAAGAAGCATTAGAACACTATTGCTACGATAGATGGATATTCGCAAACGATATTTCCTTGCAAGGAAGTGTCTCATTTACATTCATTTGAAGTGTAGACGAGGAATACATAACACTTCTCAAATCATATTATATCTTACCATGAAATATAGAAAGGAGATGCGATATCGCGTTTTACGTAGCATTAGAACTCTATTGCTACGGTAGGTAGACGTTTGCAAACGCTATTACATTGCAAGGAAGTGTCGCATTTACATTCATTTGAAGTGTAGACGAGGAATACATAACACTTCGCAAATCATATTATATCTTACCATGAAACATAGAAATGAGATGCGATATCGCGTTTTAAGGAGCATTTGAACTCTATTGCTACGATACGTAGACATCTGCAAACGCTATTTCCTTGCAAGGAAGTGTCGCATTTACATTCATTTCAATCGTAGACGAGGAATGCATAACGCTTCGCAATGAATATTATATCTTACCATGAAACATAGAACTGAGATGCGATATCGCGTTTTAAGAAGCATTAGAACTCTATTGCTACGATACCTAAACATCTGCAGACGCTATTTCCTAGCAAGGAAGTGTCGCATTTACATTCATTTGAAGTGTAGACGAGGAATGCATAACACTTCGCAAATCATATTATATCTTACCATGAAACATAGAGATGAGATGCGATATCGCGTTTTAAGAAGCATTAGAACACTATTGCTACGATAGATGGATATTCGCAAACGATATTTCCTTCCAAGGAAGTGTCTCATTTACATTCATTTGAAGTGTAGACGAGGAATACATAACACTTCTAAAATCATATTATATCTTACCATGAAATATAGAAATGAGATGCGATATCGCGTTTTACGAAGCATTAGAACTCTATTGCTACGGTAGGTAGACGTTTGCAAACGCTATTTCCTTGCAAGGAAGTGTCGCATTTACATTCACTTGAAGTGTAGACGAGGAATACATAACACTTCGCAAATCATATTATATCTTACCATGAAACATAGAAATGAGATGCGATATCGCGTTTTAAGAAGCATTAGAACACTATTGCTACGATAGATGGATATTCGCAAACGATATTTCCTTGCAAGGAAGTGTCTCATTTACATTCATTTGAAGTGTAGACGAGGAATACATAACACTTCGCAAATCATATTATATCTTACCATGAAACATAGAGATGAGATGCGATATCGCGTTTTAAGAAGCATTAGAACACTATTGCTACGATAGATGGATATTCGCAAACGATATTTCCTTGCAAGGAAGTATCTCATTTACATTCATTTGAAGTGTAGACGAGGAATACATAACACTTCGCAAATCATATTATATCTTACCATGAAATATAGAAATGAGATGCGATATCGCGTTTTACGAAGCATTAGAACTCTATTGCTACGGTAGGTAGACGTTTGCAAACGCTATTTCCTTGCAAGGAAGTGTCGCATTTACATTCATTTGAAGTGTAGACGAGGAATACATAACACTTCGCAAATCATATTATATCTTACCATGAAACATAGAGATGAGATGCGATGTCGCGTTTTAAGAAGCATTAGAACTCTATTGCTACGATAGGTAGACATAAGCAAACGCTATTTCCTTACAAGGAAGTGTCGCATTGACATTCATTTGAAGTGTAGACGAGGAAGACATAACACTTCGCAAATCATATTATATCTTACCATGAAACATAGAAATGAGATGCGATATCGCGTTTTAAGAAGCATTTGAACTCTATTGCTACGATACGTAGACATCTGCAAACGCTATTTCCTTGCAAGGAAGTGTCGCATTTACATTCATTTGAAGTGTAGACGAGGAATACATAACACTTCGCATATCATATTATATCTTACCATGAAACATAGAAATGAGATGCGATATCGCGTTTTAAGAAGCATTTGAACTCTATTGCTTCGATACGTAGACATCTGCAAACGCTATTTCCTTGCAAGGAAGTGTCGCATTTACATTCATTTGAAGTGTAGACGAGGAATACATAACACTTCGCAAATCATATTATATCTTACCATGAAACATAGAGATGAGATGCGATATCGCGTTTTAAGAAGCATTAGAACACTATTGCTACGATAGATGGATATTCGCAAACGATATTTCCTTGCAAGGAAGTGTCTCATTTACATTCATTTGAAGTGTAGACGAGGAATACATAACACTTCTCAAATCATATTATATCTTACCATGAAATATAGAAATGAGATGCGATATCGCGTTTTACGAAGCATTAGAACTCTATTGCTACGGTAGGTAGACGTTTGCAAACGCTATTTCCTTGCAAGGAAGTGTCGCATTTACATTCATTTGGAGTGTAGACGAGGAATACATAACACTTCGCAAATCATATTATATCTTACCATGAAACATAGAGATGAGATGCGATATCGCGTTTTAAGAAGCATTAGAACACTATTGCTATGATAGGTAGACATTCGCAACCGCTATTTCCTTGCAAGGAAGTGTCGCATTTACATTCATTTGAAGTGTAGACGAGGAATACATAACACTTCGCAAATCATATTATATCTTACCATGAAACATAGAAATGAGATGCGATATCGCGTTTTAAGAAGCACTTGAACTCTATTGCTTCGATACGTAGACATCTGCAAACGCTATTTCCTTGCAAGGAAGTGTCGCATTTACATTCATTTGAAGTGTAGACGAGGAATACATAACACTTCGCAAATCATATTATATCTTACCATGAAACATAGAAATGAGGTGCGATATCGCGTTTTAAGAAACATAAGAACACTATTGCTACGATACGTAGACATCTGCAAACGCTATTTCCTTGGATGGAAGTGTCGCATTTATATTCATTTGAAGTGTAGACGAGGAATACATGACACTTCGCAAATCATATTATATCTTACCATGAAACATAGAAATGAGATGCGATATCACGTTTTAAGAAGCATTAGAAATCTATTGCTACGACACATAGACATCTGCAAACGCTATTACCTTGCAAGGAAGTGTCGCATTTACATTCATTTGAAGTGTAGACGAGGGATACATAACACTTCGCAAATCATATTATATCTTACCATGAAACATAGAAATGAGATGCGATATCGCGTTTTAAGAAGCATTAGAACACTATTGCTACGATAGATGGATATTCGCAAACGCTATTTCCTTGCAACGAAGTGTCGCATTTACATTCATTTGAAGTGTGGACGAGGAATACATGACACTTCGCAAATCATATTATATCTTACCATGAAACATAGAAATGAGATGCGATATCGCGTTTTAAGAAGCATTTGAACTCTATTGCTTCGATACGTAGACATCTGCAAACGCTATTTCCTTGCAAGGAAGTGTCGCATTTACATTCATTTGAAGTGTAGACGAGGAATACATAACACTTCGCAAATCATATTATATCTTACCATGAAACATAGAAATGAGATGCGATATCGCGTTTTAAGAAACATAAGAACACTATTGCTACGATACGTAGACATCTGCAAACGCTATTTCCTTGGATGGAAGTGTCGCATTTATATTCATTTGAAGTGTAGACGAGGAATACATGACACTTCGCAAATCATATTATATCTTACCATGAAACATAGAAATGAGATGCGATATCACGTTTTAAGAAGCATTAGAAATCTATTGCTACGACACATAGACATCTGCAAACGCTATTTCCTTGCAAGGAAGTGTCGCATTTACATTCATTTGAAGTGTAGACGAGGGATACATAACACTTCGCAAATCATATTATATCTTACCATGAAACATAGAAATGAGATGCGATATCGCGTTTTAAGAAGCATTAGAACACTATTGCTACGATAGATGGATATTCGCAAACGCTATTTCCTTGCAACGAAGTGTCGCATTTACATTCATTTGAAGTGTGGACGAGGAATACATGACACTTCGCAAATTATATTATATCTTACCATGAAACATAGAAATGAGATGCGATATCGCGTTTTAAGGAGCATTAGAACTCTATTGCTGCGATACCTAGACATCTACAGACGCTATTTCCTAGCAAGGTAGTGTCGCATTTACATTCATTTGAAGTGTAGACGAGGAATACATGACACTTCGCAAATCATATTATATCTTACCATGAAACATAGAAATGAGATGCGATATCGCGTTTTAAGAAGCATTAGAACACTATTGCTACGATAGATGGATATTCGCAAACGATATTTCCTTGCAAGGAAGTGTCTCATTTACATTCATTTAAAGTGTAGACGAGGAATACATAACACTTCGCAAATCATATTATATCTTACCATGAAATATAGAAAGGAGATGCGATATCGCGTTTTACGTAGCATTAGAACTCTATTGCTACGGTAGGTAGACGTTTGCAAACGCTATTACATTGCAAGGAAGTGTCGCATTTACATTCATTTGATGTGTAGACGAGGAATACATAACACTTCGCAAATCATACTATATCTTACCATGAAACATAGAGATGAGATGCGATATCGCGTTTTTAGAAGCATTAGAACACTATTGCTATGATAGGTAGACATTCGCAAACGCTATTTCCTTGCAAGGAAGTGTCGCATTTACATTCATTTGAAGTGTAGACGAGGAATACATAACACTTCGCAAATCATATTATATCTTACCATGAAACATAGAAATGAGAAGCGATATCGCGTTTTAAGAAGCATTAGAACACTATTGATACGATAGGTAGACATTTGCAAACGCTATTTCCTTGCAAAGAAGTGTCGCATTTACATTCATTTGAAGTGTAGATGAGGAATACATAACACTTCGCAAATCATATTATATCTTACCATGAAGCATAGAAATGAGATGCGATATCGCGTTTTAAGAAACATAAGAACACTATTGCTACGATACGTAGACATCTGCAAACGCTATTTCCATGCATGGAAGTGTCGCATTTACATTCATTTGAAGTGTAGACGAGGAATACATGACACTTCGCAAATCATATTATATCTTACCATGAAACATAGAAATGAGATGCGATATCGCGTTTTAAGAAGAATTTGAACTCTATTGCTACGATACGTAGACATCTGCAAACGCTATTTCCTTGCAAGGAAGTGTCGCATTTACATTCATTTCAATCGTAGACGAGGAATGCATAACACTTCGCAATGAATATTATATCTTACCATGAAACATAGAAATGAGATGCGATATCGCGTTCTAAGAATCATAAGAACTCTATTGCTACGATACGCAGACATCTGCAAACGCTATTTCCTTGCAAGTAAGTGTCGCATTTACATTCATTTGAAGTGTAGACGAGAAATACATAATACTTCGCAAATCATAATATATCTTACCATGAAACATAGAAATGAGATGCGATATCGCGTTCTAAGAAGCATTTGAACCCTATTGCTTCGATACGTAGACATCTGCAAACGCTATTTCCTTGCAAGGAAGTGTCGCATTTACATTCATTTGAAGTGTAGACGAGGAATACATAACACTTCGCAAATCGTATTATATCTTACCATGAAACATAGAGATGAGATGCGATATGGCGTTTTAAGAAGCATTAGAACACTATTGCTACGATAGGTAGACATTCGCAAACGCTATTTCCTTGCAAGGAAGTGTCGCATTCACATTCATTTGAAGTGTAGACGAGGAATACATAACACTTCGCAAATCATATTATATCTTACCATGAAACATAGAGATGAGATGCGATATCGCGTTTTAAGAAGCATTAGAACACTATTGCTATGATAGGTAGACATTCGCAAACGCTATTTCCTTGCAAGGAAGTGTCGCATTTACATTCATTTGAAGTGTAGACGAGGAATACATAACACATCGCAAATCATATTATATCTTACCATGAAACATAGAAATGAGATGCGATATCGCGTTTTAAGAAGCATTTGAACTCTATTTCTACGATACGTAGGCATCTGCAAACGCTACTTCCTTGCAAGGAAGTGTCGCATTCACATTCATTTGAAGTGTAGATCGAGGAATACATAACACTTCGCTAATCATATTATATCTTACCATGAAACATAGAAATGAGATGTGATATCGCGTTTTAAGAATCATAAGAAATCTATTGCTACGATACGTAGACATCTGCAAACGCTATTTCCTTGCAAGGAAGTGTCGCATTTACATTCATTTGAATCGTAGACGAGGAATGCATAACACTTCGCAATGAATATTATATCTTACCATGAAACATAGAAATGAGATGCGATATCGCGTTTTAAGCAGCATTAGAACACTATTGCTACGATAGATAGACATTCGCAAACGCTATTTCCTTGCAAGGAAGTGTCGCATTTACATTCATTTGAAGTGTAGACGAGGTATACATGATACTTCGCAATTCATATTATATCTTACCATGAAACATAGAAATGAGATGCGATATCGCGTTTTAAGAATCATTAGAAATCTATTGCTACGATACGTAGACATCTGCAAACGCTATTTCCTAGCGAGGAAGTTTCGCATTCACATTCATTTGAAGTGTAGACGAGGAATACATAACACTTCGCAAATCATATTATATCTTACCATGAAACATAGAAATGAGATGCGATATCGCGTTTTAAGAATCATAAGAACTCTATTGCTACGATACGTAGACACCTGCAAACGCTATTTCCTTGCAAGGAAGTGTCGCATTTACATTCATTTGAAGTGTAGACGAGGAATACATAACACTTCGCAAATCACATTATATCTTACCATGAAACATAGAAATGAGATGTGATATCGCGTTTTAAGAATCATAAGAACTCTATTGCTACGATACGTAGACATCTGTAAACGCTATTTCCTTGCAAGGAAGTGTCGCATTTACATTCATTTGAAGTGTAGGCGAGGAATACATAACACTTCGCAAATCATAATATATCTTACCATGAAACATAGAAATGAGATGCGATATCGCGTTTTAAGAAGCATTTGAACTCTATTGCTTCGATTCGTAGACATCTGCAAACGCTATTTCCTTGCAAGGAAGTTTCGCATTTACATTCATTTGAAGTGTAGACGAGGAATACATAACACTTCGCAAATCATATTATATCTTACCATGAAACATAGAGATGAGATGCGATATCGCGTTTTAAGAAGCATTAGAACACTATTGCTATGATAGGTAGACATTCGCAAACGCTATTTCCTTGCAAGGAAGTGTCGCATTTACATTCATTTGAAGTGTAGACGAGGTTTACATGACACTTCGCAATTCATATTATATCTTACCATGAAACATAGAAATGAGATGCGATATCGCGTTTTAAGAAGCATTAGAAATCTATTGCTACGATACGTAGACATCTGCAAACGCTATTTCCTAGCGAGGAAGTTTCGCATTCACATTCATTTGAAGTGTAGACGAGGAATACATAACACTTCGCAAATCATATTATATCTTACCATGAAACATAGAAATGAGATGCGATATCGCGTTTTAAGAATCATAAGAACTCTATTGCTACGATACGTAGACATCTGCAAACGCTATTTCCTTGCAAGTAAGTGTCGCATTTACATTCATTTGAAGTGTAGACGAGAAATACATAATGCTTCGCAAATCATAATATATCTTACCATGAAACATAGAAATGAGATGCGATATCGCGTTCTAAGAAGCATTTGAACCCTATTGCTTCGATACGTAGACATCTGCAAACGCTATTTCCTTGCAAGGAAGTGTCGCATTTACATTCATTTGAAGTGTAGGCGAGGAATACATAACACTTCGCAAATCGTATTATATCTTACCATGAAACATAGAGATGAGATGCGATATCGCGTTTTAAGAAGCATTAGAACACTATTGCTACGATAGGTAGACATTCGCAAACGCTATTTCCTTGCATGGAAGTGTCGCATTCACATTCATTTGAAGTGTAGACGAGGAATACATAACACTTCGCAAATCACATTATATCTTACCATGAAACATAGAAATGAGATGTGATATCGCGTTTTAAGAATCATAAGAACTCTATTGCTACGATACGTAGACATCTGTAAACGCTATTTCCTTGCAAGGAAGTGTCGCATTTACATTCATTTGATGTGTAGACGAGGAAAACATAACACTTCGCAAATCATAATATATCTTACCATGAAACATAGAAATGAGATGCGATATCGCGTTTTAAGAAGCATTTGAACTCTATTGCTTCGATTCGTAGACTTCTGCAAACGCTATTTCCTTGCAAGGAAGTGTCGCATTTACATTCATTTGAAGTGTAGACGAGGAATACATAACACTTCGCAAATCATATTATATCTTACCATGAAACATAGAGATGAGATGCGATATCGCGTTTTAAGAAGCATTAGAACACTATTGCTATGATAGGTAGACATTCGCAAACGCTATTTCCTTGCAAGGAAGTGTCGCATTTACATTCATTTGAAGTGTAGACGAGGAATACATAACACTTCGCAAATCATATTATATCTTACCATGAAACATAGAAATGAGATGCGATATCGCGTTTTAAGAAGCATTTGAACTCTATTGCTACGATACGTAGACATCTGCAAACGCTATTTCCTTGCAAGGAAGTGTCGCATTCACATTCATTTGAAGTGTAGATCGAGGAATACATAACACTTCGCTAATCATATTATATCTTACCATGAAACATAGAAGTGAGATGTGATATCGCGTTATAAGATTCATAAGAAATCTATTGCTACGATACGTAGACATCTGCAAACGCTATTTCCTTGCAAGGAAGTGTCGCATTTACATTCATTTGAATCGTAGACGAGGAATGCATAACACTTCGCAATGAATATTATATCTTACCATGAAACATAGAAATGAGATGCGATATCGCGTTTTAAGCAGCATTAGAACACTATTGCTACGATAGATAGACATTCGCAAACGCTATTTCCTTGCAAGGAAGTTTCGCATTTACATTCATTTGAAGTGTAGACGAGGAATACATAACACTTCGCAAATCATATTATATCTTACCATGAAACATAGAGATGAGATGCGATATCGCGTTTTAAGAAGCATTAGAACACTATTGCTATGATAGGTAGACATTCGCAAACGCTATTTCCTTGCAAGGAAGTGTCGCATTTACATTCATTTGAAGCGTAGACGAGGTTTACATGACACTTCGCAATTCATATTATATCTTACCATGAAACATAGAAATGAGGTGCGATATCGCGTTTTAAGAAGCATTAGAAATCTATTGCTACGATACGTAGACATCTGCAAACGCTATTTCCTAGCGAGGAAGTTTCGCATTCACATTCATTTGAAGTGTAGACGAGGAATACATAACACTTCGCAAATCATATTATATCTTACCATGAAACATAGAAATGAGATGCGATATCGCGTTTTAAGAATCATAAGAACTCTATTGCTACGATACGTAGACATCTGCAAACGCTGTTTCCTTGCAAGTAAGTGTCGCATTTACATTCATTTGAAGTGTAGACGAGAAATACATAATACTTCGCAAATCATAATATATCTTACCATGAAACATAGAAATGAGATGCGATATCGCGTTCTAAGAAGCATTTGAACCCTATTGCTTCGATACGTAGACATCTGCAAACGCTATTTCCTTGCAAGGAAGTGTCGCATTTACATTCATTTGAAGTGTAGACGAGGAATACATAACACTTCGCAAATCGTATTATATCTTACCATGAAACATAGAGATGAGATGCGATATCGCGTTTTAAGAAGCATTAGAACACTATTGCTACGATAGGTAGACATTCGCAAACGCTATTTCCTTGCATGGAAGTGTCGCATTCACATTCATTTGAAGTGTAGACGAGGAATACATAACACTTCGCAAATCACATTATATCTTACCATGAAACATAGAAATGAGATGTGATATCGCGTTTTAAGTATCATAAGAACTCTATTGCTACGATACGTAGACATCTGTAAACGCTATTTCCTTGCAAGGAAGTGTCGCATTTACATTCATTTGAAGTGTAGACGAGGAATACATAACACTTCGCAAATCATAATATATCTTACCATGAAACATAGAAATGAGATGCGATATCGCGTTTTAAGAAGCATTTGAACTCTATTGCTTCGATTCGTAGACATCTGCAAACGCTATTTCCTTGCAAGGAAGTGTCGCATTTACATTCATTTGAAGTGTAGACGAGGAATACATAACACTTCGCAAATCATATTATATCTTACCATGAAACATAGAGATGAGATGCGATATCGCGTTTTAAGAAGCATTAGAACACTATTGCTATGATAGGTAGACATTCGCAAACGCTATTTCCTTGCAAGGAAGTGTCGCATTTACATTCATGTGAAGTGTAGACGAGGAATACATAACACTTCGCAAATCATATTATATCTTACCATGAAACATAGAAATGAGATGCGATATCGCGTTTTAAGAAGCATTTGAACTCTATTGGTACGATACGTAGACATCTGCAAACGCTATTTCCTTGCAAGGAAGTGTCGCATTCACATTCATTTGAAGTGTAGATCGAGGAATACATAACACTTCGCTAATCATATTATATCTTACCATGAAACATAGAAATGAGATGTGATATCGCGTTTTAAGATTCATAAGAAATCTATTGCTACGATACGTAGACATCTGCAAACGCTATTTCCTTGCAAGGAAGTGTCGCATTTACATTCATTTGAATCGTAGACGAGGAATGCATAACACTTCGCAATGAATATTATATCTTACCATGAAACATAGAAATGAGATGCGATATCGCGTTTTAAGCAGCATTAGAACACTATTGCTACGATAGATAGACATTCGCAAACGCTATTTCCTTGCAAGGAAGTGTCGCATTTACATTCATTTGAAGTGTAGACGAGGTATACATGATACTTCGCAATTCATATTATATCTTACCATGAAACATAGAAATGAGATGCGATATCGCGTTTTAAGAAGCATTAGAAATCTATTGCTACGATACGTAGACATCTGCAAACGCTATTTCCTAGCGAGGAAGTTTCGCATTCACATTCATTTGAAGTGTAGACGAGGAATACATAACACTTCGCAAATCATATTATATCTTACCATGAAACATAGAAATGAGATGCGATATCGCGTTTTAAGAATCATAAGAACTCTATTGCTACGATACGTAGACACCTGCAAACGCTATTTCCTTGCAAGTAAGTGTCGCATTTACATTCATTTGAAGTGTAGACGAGAAATACATAACACTTCGCAAATCATAATATATCTTACCATGAAACATAGAAATGAGATGCGATATCGCGTTTTAAGAAGCATTTGAACCATATTGCTTCGATACGTAGACATCTGCAAACGCTATTTCCTTGCAAGGAAGTGTCGCATTTACATTCATTTGAAGTGTAGACGAGGAATACATAACACTTCGCAAATCGTATTATATCTTACCATGAAACATAGAGATGAGATGCGATATCGCGTTTTAAGAAGCATTAGAACACTATTGCTACGATAGGTAGACATTCGCAAACGCTATTTCCTTGCATGGAAGTGTCGCATTCACATTCATTTGAAGTGTAGACGAGGAATACACAACACTTCGCAAATCACATTATATCTTACCATGAAACATAGAAATGAGATGTGATATCGCGTTTTAAGAATCATAAGAACTCTATTGCTACGATACGTAGACATCTGTAAACGCTATTTCCTTGCAAGGAAGTGTCGCATTTACATTCATTTGAAGTGTAGACGAGGAATACATAACACTTCGCAAATCATATTATATCTTACCATGAAACATAGAGATGAGATGCGATATCGCGTTTTAAGAAGCATTAGAACACTATTGCTATGATAGGTAGACATTCGCAAACGCTATTTCCTTGCAAGGAAGTGTCGCATTTACATTCATTTGAAGTGTAGACGAGGAATACATAACACATCGCAGATCATATTATATCTTACCATGAAACATAGAAATGAGATGCGATATCGCGTTTTAAGAAGCATTTGAACTCTATTTCTACGATACGTAGACATCTGCAAACGCTACTTCCTTGCAAGGAAGTGTCGCATTCACATTCATTTGAAGTGTAGATCGAGGAATACATAACACTTCGCTAATCATATTATATCTTACCATGAAACATAGAAATGAGATGTGATATCGCGTTTTAAGAATCATAAGAAATCTATTGCTACGATACGTAGACATCTGCAAACGCTATTTCCTTGCAAGGAAGTGTCGCATTTACATTCATTTGAATCGTAGACGAGGAATGCATAACACTTCGCAATGAATATTATATCTTACCATGAAACATAGAAATGAGATGCGATATCGCGTTTTAAGCAGCATTAGAACACTATTGCTACGATAGATAGACATTCGCAAACGCTATTTCCTTGCAAGGAAGTGTCGCATTTACATTCATTTGAAGTGTAGACGAGGAATACATAACACTTCGCAAATCATATTATATCTTACCATGAAACATAGAGATGAGATGCGATATCGCGTTTTAAGAAGCATTAGAACACTATTGCTATGATAGGTAGACATTCGCAAACGCTATTTCCTTGCAAGGAAGTGTCGCATTTACATTCATTTGAAGTGTAGACGAGGAATACATAACACTTCGCAAGTCATATTATATCTTACCATGAAACATAGAAATGAGATGCGATATCGCGTTTTAAGAAGCATTTGAACTCTATTGCTACGATACGTAGACATCTGCAAACGCTATTTCCTTGCAAGGAAGTGTCGCATTCACATTCATTTGAAGTGTAGATCGAGGAATACATAACACTTCGCTAATCATATTATATCTTACCATGAAACATAGAAATGAGATGCGATATCGCGTTTTAAGAATCAGAAGAACTCTATTGCTACGATACGTAGACACCTGCAAACGCTATTTCCTTGCAAGTAAGTGTCGCATTTACATTCATTTGAAGTGTAGACGAGAAATACATAACACATCGCAAATCATAATATATCTTACCATGAAACATAGAAATGAGATGCGATATCGCGTTTTAAGAAGCATTTGAACCATATTGCTTCGATACGTAGACATCTGCAAACACTATTTCCTTGCAAGGAAGTGTCGCATTTACATTCATTTGAAGTGTAGACGAGGAATACATAACACTTCGCAAATCGTATTATTTCTTACCATGAAACATAGAGATGAGATGCGATATCGCGTTTTAAGAAGCATTAGAACACTATTGCTATGATAGGTAGACATTCGCAAACGCTATTTCCTTGCAAGGAAGTGTCGCATTTACATTCATTTGAAGTGTAGACGAGGAATACATAACACTTCGCAAATCATATTATATCTTACCATGAAACATAGAAATGAGATGCGATATCGCGTTTTAAGAAGCATTTGAACTCTATTGCTACGATACGTAGACATCTGCAAACGCTATTTCCTTGCAAGGAAGTGTCGCATTTACATTCATTTGAAGTGTAGACGAGGAATACATAACACTTCGCAAATCATATTATATCTTACCATGAAACATAGAGATGAGATGCGATATCGCGTTTTAAGAAGCATTAGAACACTATTGCTATGATAGGTAGACATTCGCAAACGCTATTTCCTTGCAAGGAAGTGTCGCATTTACATTCATTTGAAGTGTAGACGAGGAATACATAACACTTCGCAAATCACATTATATCTTACCATGAAACATAGAAATGAGATGCGATATCGCGTTCTAAGAAGCATTTGAACCCTATTGCTTCGATACGTAGACATCTGCAAACGCTATTTCCTTGCAAGGAAGTGTCGCATTTACATTCATTTGAAGTGTAGACGAGGAATACATAACACTTCGCAAATCGTATTATGTCTTACCATGAAACATAGAGATGAGATGCGATATCGCGTTTTAAGAAGCATTAGAACACTATTGCTACGATAGGTAGACATTCGCAAACGCTATTTCCTTGCAAGGAAGTGTCGCATTCACATTCATTTGAAGTGTAGACGAGGAATACATAACACTTCGCAAATCACATTATATCTTACCATGAAACATAGAAATGAGATGTGATATCGCGTTTTAAGAATCATAAGAAATCTATTGCTACGATACGTAGACATCTGCAAACGCTATTTCCTTGCAAGGAAGTGTCGCATTTACATTCATTTGTATCGTAGACGAGGAATGCATAACACTTCGCAATGAATATTATATCTTACCATGAAACATAGAAATGAGATGCGATATCGCGTTTTAAGCAGCATTAGAACACTATTGCTACGATAGATAGACATTCGCAAACGCTATTTCCTTGCAAGGAAGTGTCGCATTTACATTCATTTGAAGTGTAGACGAGGTATACATGATACTTCGCAATTCATATTATATCTTACCATGAAACATAGAAATGAGATGCGATATCGCGTTTTAAGAAGCATTAGAAATCTATTGCTACGATACGTAGACATCTGCAAACGCTATTTCCTAGCGAGGAAGTGTCGCATTTACATTCATTTGAATCGTAGACGAGGAATGCATAACACTTCGCAATGAATATTATATCTTACCATGAAACATAGAAATGAGATGCGATATCGCGTTTTAAGCAGCATTAGAACACTATTGCTACGATAGATAGACATTCGCAAACGCTATTTCCTTGCAAGGAAGTGTCGCATTTACATTCATTTGAAGTGTAGACGAGGTATACATGATACTTCGCAATTCATATTATATCTTACCATGAAACATAGAAATGAGATGCGATATCGCGTTTTAAGAAGCATTTGAACTCTATTGCTACGATACGTAGACATCTGCAAACGCTATTTCCTTGCAAGGAAGTGTCGCATTCACATTCATTTGAAGTGTAGATCGAGGAATACATAACACTTCGCTAATCATATTATATCTTACCATGAAACATAGAAATGTGATGTGATATCGCGTTTTAAGAATCATAAGAAATCTATTGCTACGATACGTAGACATCTGCAAACGCTATTTCCTTGCAAGGAAGTGTCGCATTTACATTCATTTGAATCGTAGACGAGGAATGCATAACACTTCGCAATGAATATTATATCTTACCATGAAACATAGAAATGAGATGCGATATCGCGTTTTAAGCAGCATTAGAACACTATTGCTACGATAGATAGACATTCGCAAACGCTATTTCCTTGCAAGGAAGTGTCGCATTTACATTCATTTGAAGTGTAGACGAGGTATACATGATACTTCGCAATTCATATTATATCTTACCATGAAACATAGAAATGAGATGCGACATCGCGTTTTAAGAAGCATTAGAAATCTATTGCTACGATACGTAGACATCTGCAAACGCTATTTCCTAGCGAGGAAGTTTCGCATTCACATTCATTTGAAGTGTAGACGAGGAATACATAACACTTCGCAAATCATATTATATCTTACCATGAAACATAGAAATGAGATGCGATATCGCGTTTTAAGAATCAGAAGAACTCTATTGCTACGATACGTAGACACCTGCAAACGCTATTTCCTTGCAAGTAAGTGTCGCATTTACATTCATTTGAAGTGTAGACGAGAAATACATAACACTTCGCAAATCATAATATATCTTACCATGAAACATAGAAATGAGATGCGATATCGCGTTTTAAGAAGCATTTGAACCATATTGCTTCGATACGTAGACATCTGCAAACACTATTTGCTTGCAAGGAAGTGTCGCATTTACATTCATTTGAAGTGTAGACGAGGAATACATAACACTTCGCAAATCGTATTATTTCTTACCATGAAACATAGAGATGAGATGCGATATCGCGTTTTAAGAAGCATTAGAACACTATTGCTATGATAGGTAGACATTCGCAAACGCTATTTCCTTGCAAGGAAGTGTCGCATTTACATTCATTTGAAGTGTAGACGAGGAATACATAACACTTCGCAAATCATATTATATCTTACCATGAAACATAGAAATGAGATGCGATATCGCGTTTTAAGAAGCATTTGAACTCTATTGCTACGATACGTAGACATCTGCAAACGCTATTTCCTTGCAAGGAAGTGTCGCATTTACATTCATTTGAAGTGTAGACGAGGAATACATAACACTTCGCAAATCATATTATATCTTACCATGAAACATAGAGATGAGATGCGATATCGCGTTTTAAGAAGCATTAGAACACTATTGCTATGATAGGTAGACATTCGCAAACGCTATTTCCTTGCAAGGAAGTGTCGCATTTACATTCATTTGAAGTGTAGACGAGGAATACATAACACTTCGCAAATCACATTATATCTTACCATGAAACATAGAAATGAGATGCGATATCGCGTTCTAAGAAGCATTTGAACCCTATTGCTTCGATACGTAGACATCTGCAAACGCTATTTCCTTGCAAGGAAGTGTCGCATTTACATTCATTTGAAGTGTAGACGAGGAATACATAACACTTCGCAAATCGTATTATATCTTACCATGAAACATAGAGATGAGATGCGATATCGCGTTTTAAGAAGCATTAGCACACTATTGCTACGATAGGTAGACATTCGCAAACGCTATTTCCTTGCAAGGAAGTGTCGCATTCACATTCATTTGAAGTGTAGACGAGGAATACATAACACTTCGCAAATCACATTATATCTTACCATGAAACATAGAAATGAGATGTGATATCGCGTTTTAAGAATCATAAGAAATCTATTGCTACGATACGTAGACATCTGCAAACGCTATTTCCTTGCAAGGAAGTGTCGCATTTACATTCATTTGTATCGTAGACGAGGAATGCATAACACTTCGCAATGAATATTATATCTTACCATGAAACATAGAAATGAGATGCGATATCGCGTTTTAAGCAGCATTAGAACACTATTGCTACGACAGATAGGCATTCGCAAACGCTATTTCCTTGCAAGGAAGTGTCGCATTTACATTCATTTGAAGTGTAGACGAGGTATACATGATACTTCGCAATTCATATTATATCTTACCATGAAACATAGAAATGAGATGCGATATCGCGTTTTAAGAAGCATTAGAAATCTATTGCTACGATACGTAGACATCTGCAAACGCTATTTCCTAGCGAGGAAGTTTCGCATTCACATTCATTTGAAGTGTAGACGAGGAATACATAACACTTCGCAAATCATATTATATCTTACCATGAAACATAGAAATGAGATGCGATATCGCGTTTTAAGAAGCATTTGAACTCTATTGCTTCGATTCGTAGACATCTGCAAACGCTATTTCCTTGCAAGGAAGTGTCGCATTTACATTCATTTGAAGTGTAGACGAGGAATACATAACACTTCGCAAATCATATTATATCTTACCATGAAACATAGAAATGAGATGCGATATCGCGTTTTAGAAATCATAAGAACTCTATTGCTACGATACGTAGACATCTGCAAACGCTATTTCCTTGCAAGGAAGTGTCGCATTTACATTCATTTGAAGTGTAGACGAGGAATACATAACACTTCGCAAATCATATTATACCTTACCATGAGACATAGAAATGTGATGCGATATCGCGTTTTAATATTCATAAGAACTCTATTGCTACGATACGTAGACATCTACAAACGCTATTTCCTTGCATGGCAGTGTCGCATTTACATTCATTTGAAGTGTAGACGAGGAATACATAACACTTCGCAAATCATATTATACCTTACCATGAAACATAGAAATGTGATGCGATATCGCGTTTTAATATTCATAACAACCCTATTGCTACGATACGTAGACATCTACAAACGCTATTTCCTAGCGAGGAAGTGTCGCATTCACATTCATTTGAAGTGTAGACGAGGAATACATAACACTTCGCAAATCCTATTATATCTTACCATGAAACATAGAAATGAGATGCGAAATCGCGTTTTAAGAAGCATTTGAACTCTATTGCTTCGATTCGTAGACATCTGCAAACGCTATTTCCTTGCAAGGAAGTGTCGCATTTACATTCATTTGAAGTGTAGACGAGGAATACATAACACTTCGCAAATCATATTATATCTTACCATGAAACATAGAGATGAGATGCGATATCGCGTTTTAAGAAGCATTAGAACACTATTGCTATGATAGGTAGACATTCGCAAACGCTATTTCCTTGCAAGGAAGTGTCGCATTTACATTCATTTGAAGTGTAGACGAGGAATACATAACACTTCGCAAATCATATTATATCTTACCATGAAACATAGAAATGAGATGCGATATCGCGTTTTAAGAAGCATTTGAACTCTATTGCTACGATACGTAGACATCTGCAAACGCTATTTCATTGCAAGGAAGTGTCGCATTTACATTCATTTGAAGTGTAGACGAGGAATACATAACACTTCGCAAATCATATTATATCTTACCATGAAACATAGAGATGAGATGCGATATCGCATTTTAAGAAGCATTTGAACTCTATTGCTACGATACGTAGACATCTGCAAACGCTATTTCCTTGCAAGGAAGTGTCGCATTTACATTTATTTGAATCGTAGACGAGGAATGCATAACACTTCGCAATGAATATTATATCTTACCATGAAACATAGAAATGAGATGCGATATCGCGTTTTAAGCAGCATTAGAACACTATTGCTACGATAGATAGACATTCGCAAACGCTATTTCCTTGCAAGGAAGTGTCGCATTTACATTCATTTGAAGTGTAGACGAGGTATACATGATACTTCGCAATTCATATTATATCTTACCATGAAACATAGAAATGAGATGCGATATCGCGTTTTAAGAAGCATTAGAAACCTATTGCTACGATACGTAGACATCTGCAAACGCTATTTCCTAGCGAGTAAGTTTCGCATTCACATTCATTTGAAGTGTAGACGAGGAATACATAACACTTCGCAAATCATATTATATCTTACCATGAAACATAGAAATGAGATGCGATATCGCGTTTTAAGAATCATAAGAACTCTATTGCTACGATACGTAGACACCTGCAAACGCTATTTCCTTGCAAGTAAGTGTCGCATTTACATTCATTTGAAGTGTAGACGAGAAATACATAACACTTCGCAAATCATACTATATCTTACCATGAAACATAGAAATGAGATGCGATATCGCGTTTTAAGAAGCATTTGAACCATATTGCTTCGATACGTAGACAACTGCAAACGCTATTTCCTTGCAAGGAAGTGTCGCATTTACATTCATTTGAAGTGTAGACGAGGAATACATAACACTTCGCAAATCGTATTATATCTTACCATGAAACATAGAGATGAGATGCGATATCGCGTTTTAAGAAGCATTAGAACACTATTGCTATGATAGGTAGACATTCGCAAACGCTATTTCCTTGCAAGGAAGTGTCGCATTTACATTCATTTGAAGTGTAGACGAGGAATACATAACACTTCGCAAATCATATTATATCTTACCATGAAACATAGAAATGAGATGCGATATCGCGTTTTAAGAAGCATTTGAACTCTATTGCTACGATACGTAGACATCTGCAAACGCTATTTCCTTGCAAGGAAGTGTCGCATTTACATTCATTTCAATCGTAGACGAGGAATACATGATACTTCGCAATTCATATTATATCTTACCATGAAACATAGAAATGAGATGCGATATCGCGTTTTAAGAAGCATTAGAAATCTATTGCTACGATACGTAGACATCTGCAAACGCTATTTCCTAGCGAGGAAGTTTCGCATTCACATTCATTTGAAGTGTAGACGAGGAATACATAACACTTCGCAAATCATATTATATCTTACCATGAAACATAGAAATGAGATGCGATATCGCGTTTTAAGAAGCATTAGAAATCTATTGCTACGATACGTAGACATCTGCAAACGCTATTTCCTAGCGAGGAAGTTTCGCATTCACATTCATTTGAAGTGTAGACGAGGAATACATAACACTTCGCAAATCATATTATATCTTACCATGAAACATAGAAATGAGATGCGATATCGCGTTTTAAGAAGCATTTGAACTCTATTGCTTCGATCCGTAGACATCTGCAAACGCTATTTCCTTGCAAGGAAGTGTCGCATTTACATTCATTTGAAGTGTAGACGAGGAATACATAACACTTCGCAAATCATATTATATCTTACCATGAAACATAGAAATGAGATGCGATATCGCGTTTTAGAAATCATAAGAACTCTATTGCTACGATACGTAGACATCTGCAAACGCTATTTCCTTGCAAGGAAGTGTCGCATTTACATTCATTTGAAGTGTAGACGAGGAATACATAACACTTCGCAAATCATATTATACCTTACCATGAAACATAGAAATGTGATGCGATATCGCGTTTTAATATTCATAAGAACTCTATTGCTACGATACGTAGACATCTACAAACGCTATTTCCTTGCATGGCAGTGTCGCATTTACATTCATTTGAAGTGTAGACGAGGAATACATAACACTTCGCAAATCATATTATACCTTACCATGAAACATAGAAATGTGATGCGATATCGCGTTTTAATATTCATAACAACCATATTGCTACGATACGTAGACATCTACAAACGCTATTTCCTAGCGAGGAAGTGTCGCATTCACATTCATTTGAAGTGTAGACGAGGAATACATAACACTTCGCAAATCCTATTATATCTTACCATGAAACATAGAAATGAGATGCGAAATCGCGTTTTAAGAAGCATTTGAACTCTATTGCTTCGATTCGTAGACATCTGCAAACGCTATTTCCTTGCAAGGAAGTGTCGCATTTACATTCATTTGAAGTGTAGACGAGGAATACATAACACTTCGCAAATCATATTATATCTTACCATGAAACATAGAGATGAGATGCGATATCGCGTTTTAAGAAGCATTAGAACACTATTGCTATGATAGGTAGACATTCGCAAACGCTATTTCCTTGCAAGGAAGTGTCGCATTTACATTCATTTGAAGTGTAGACGAGGAATACATAACACTTCGCAAATCATATTATATCTTACCATGAAACATAGAAATGAGATGCGATATCGCGTTTTAAGAAGCATTTGAACTCTATTGCTACGATACGTAGACATCTGCAAACGCTATTTCCTTGCAAGGAAGTGTCGCATTTACATTCATTTGAAGTGTAGACGAGGAATACATAACACTTCGCAAATCATATTATATCTTACCATGAAACATAGAGATGAGATGCGATATCGCGTTTTAAGAAGCATTTGAACTCTATTGCTACGATACGTAGACATCTGCAAACGCTATTTCCTTGCAAGGAAGTGTCGCATTTACATTCATTTGAATCGTAGACGAGGAATGCATAACACTTCGCAATGAATATTATATCTTACCATGAAACATAGAAATGAGATGCGATATCGCGTTTTAAGCAGCATTAGAACACTATTGCTACGATAGATAGACATTCGCAAACGCTATTTCCTTGCAAGGAAGTGTCGCATTTACATTCATTTGAAGTGTAGACGAGGTATACATGATACTTCGCAATTCATATTATATCTTACCATGAAACATAGAAATGAGATGCGATATCGCGTTTTAAGAAGCATTAGAAACCTATTGCTACGATACGTAGACATCTGCAAACGCTATTTCCTAGCGAGTAAGTTTCGCATTCACATTCATTTGAAGTGTAGACGAGGAATACATAACACTTCGCAAATCATATTATATCTTACCATGAAACATAGAAATGAGATGCGATATCGCGTTTTAAGAAGCATTAGAAATCTATTGCTACGATACGTAGACATCTGCAAACGCTATTTCCTAGCGAGGAAGTTTCGCATTCACATTCATTTGAAGTGTAGACGAGGAATACATAACACTTCGCAAATCATATTATATCTTACCATGAAACATAGAAATGAGATGCGATATCGCGTTTTAAGAAGCATTTGAACTCTATTGCTTCGATTCGTAGACATCTGCAAACGCTATTTCCTTGCAAGGAAGTGTCGCATTTACATTCATTTGAAGTGTAGACGAGGAATACATAACACTTCGCAAATCATATTATATCTTACCATGAAACATAGAAATGAGATGCGATATCGCGTTTTAGAAATCATAAGAACTCTATTGCTACGATACGTAGACATCTGCAAACGCTATTTCCTTGCAAGGAAGTGTCGCATTTACATTCATTTGAAGTGTAGACGAGGAATACATAACACTTCGCAAATCATATTATACCTTACCATGAAACATAGAAATGTGATGCGATATCGCGTTTTAATATTCATAAGAACTCTATTGCTACGATACGTAGACATCTACAAACGCTATTTCCTTGCATGGCAGTGTCGCATTTACATTCATTTGAAGTGTAGACGAGGAATACATAACACTTCGCAAATCATATTATACCTTACCATGAAACATAGAAATGTGATGCGATATCGCGTTTTAATATTCATAACAACCATATTGCTACGATACGTAGACATCTACAAACGCTATTTCCTAGCGAGGAAGTGTCGCATTCACATTCATTTGAAGTGTAGACGAGGAATACATAACACTTCGCAAATCCTATTATATCTTACCATGAAACATAGAAATGAGATGCGAAATCGCGTTTTAAGAAGCATTTGAACTCTATTGCTTCGATTCGTAGACATCTGCAAACGCTATTTCCTTGCAAGGAAGTGTCGCATTTACATTCATTTGAAGTGTAGACGAGGAATACATAACACTTCGCAAATCATATTATATCTTACCATGAAACATAGAGATGAGATGCGATATCGCGTTTTAAGAAGCATTAGAACACTATTGCTATGATAGGTAGACATTCGCAAACGCTATTTCCTTGCAAGGAAGTGTCGCATTTACATTCATTTGAAGTGTAGACGAGGAATACATAACACTTCGCAAATCATATTATATCTTACCATGAAACATAGAAATGAGATGCGATATCGCGTTTTAAGAAGCATTTGAACTCTATTGCTACGATACGTAGACATCTGCAAACGCTATTTCCTTGCAAGGAAGTGTCGCATTTACATTCATTTGAAGTGTAGACGAGGAATACATAACACTTCGCAAATCATATTATATCTTACCATGAAACATAGAGATGAGATGCGATATCGCGTTTTAAGAAGCATTTGAACTCTATTGCTACGATACGTAGACATCTGCAAACGCTATTTCCTTGCAAGGAAGTGTCGCATTTACATTCATTTGAATCGTAGACGAGGAATGCATAACACTTCGCAATGAATATTATATCTTACCATGAAACATAGAAATGAGATGCGATATCGCGTTTTAAGCAGCATTAGAACACCATTGCTACGATAGATAGACATTCGCAAACGCTATTTCCTTGCAAGGAAGTGTCGCATTTACATTCATTTGAAGTGTAGACGAGGTATACATGATACTTCGCAATTCATATTATATCTTACCATGAAACATAGAAATGAGATGCGATATCGCGTTTTAAGAAGCATTAGAAACCTATTGCTACGATACGTAGACATCTGCAAACGCTATTTCCTAGCGAGTAAGTTTCGCATTCACATTCATTTGAAGTGTAGACGAGGAATACATAACACTTCGCAAATCATATTATATCTTACCATGAAACATAGAAATGAGATGCGATATCGCGTTTTAAGAATCATAAGAACTCTATTGCTACGATACGTAGACACCTGCAAACGCTATTTCCTTGCAAGTAAGTGTCGCATTTACATTCATTTGAAGTGTAGACGCGAAATACATAACACTTCGCAAATCATACTATATCTTACCATGAAACATAGAAATGAGATGCGATATCGCGTTTTAAGAAGCATTTGAACCATATTGCTTCGATACGTAGACAACTGCAAACGCTATTTCCTTGCAAGGAAGTGTCGCATTTACATTCATTTGAAGTGTAGACGAGGAATACATAACACTTCGCAAATCGTATTATATCTTACCATGAAACATAGAGATGAGATGCGATATCGCGTTTTAAGAAGCATTAGAACACTATTGCTATGATAGGTAGACATTCGCAAACGCTATTTCCTTGCAAGGAAGTGTCGCATTTACATTCATTTGAAGTGTAGACGAGGAATACATAACACTTCGCAAATCATATTATATCTTACCATGAAACATAGAAATGAGATGCGATATCGCGTTTTAAGAAGCATTTGAACTCTATTGCTACGATACGTAGACATCTGCAAACGCTATTTCCTTGCAAGGAAGTGTCGCATTTACATTCATTTGAAGTGTAGACGAGGAATACATAACACTTCGCAAATCATATTATATCTTACCATGAAACATAGAGATGAGATGCGATATCGCGTTTTAAAAAGCATTTGAACTCTATTGCTACGATACGTAGACATCTGCAAACGCTATTTCCTTGCAAGGAAGTGTCGCATTTACATTCATTTGAAGTGTAGACGAGGAATACATAACACTTCGCAAATCACATTATATCTTACCATGAAACATAGAAATGAGATGTGATATCGCGTTTTAAGAATCATAAGAACTCTATTGCTACGATACGTAGACATCTGTAAACGCTATTTCCTTGCAAGGAAGTGTCGCATTTACATTCATTTGAAGTGTAGGCGAGGAATACATAACACTTCGCAAATCATATTATACCTTACCATGAAACATAGAAATGTGATGCGCTATCGCGTTTTAAGAAGCATTTGAACTCTATTGCTACGATACGTAGACATCTGCAAACGCTATTTCCTTGCAAGGAAGTGTCGCATTTACATTCATTTCAATCGTAGACGAGGAATGCATAACACTTCGCAATGAATATTATATCTTACCATGAAACATAGAACTGAGATGCGATATCGCGTTTTAAGAAGCATTAGAACTCTATTCCTACGATACGTAGACATCTGCAAACGCTATTTCCTTGCAAGGAAGTGTCGCATTTACATTGATTTGAAGTGTAGACGAGGAATACATAACACTTCGCAAATCATATTATATCTTACCATGAAACATAGAAATGAGATGCGATATCGCGTTTTAAGAATCATAAGAACTCTATTGCTACGATACGTAGACATCTGCAAACGCTATTTCCTTGCAAGGAAGTGTCGCATTTACATTCATTTGAAGTGTAGACGAGGAATACATAACACTTCGCAAATCATATTATACCTTACCATGAAACATAGAAATGTGATGCGATATCGCGTTTTAATATTCATAAGAACTCTATTGCTACGATACGTAGACATCTACAAACGCTATTTCCTTGCATGGCAGTGTCGCATTTACATTCATTTGAAGTGTAGACGAGGAATACATAACACTTCGCAAATCATATTATACCTTACCATGAAACATAGAAATGTGATGCGATATCGCGTTTTAATATTCATAACAACCCTATTGCTACGATACGTAGACATCTACAAACGCTATTTCCTAGCGAGGAAGTGTCGCATTCACATTCATTTGAAGTGTAGACGAGGAATACATAACACTTCGCAAATCCTATTATATCTTACCATGAAACATAGAAATGAGATGCGAAATCGCGTTTTAAGAAGCATTAGAAATCTATTGCTACGATACATAGACATCTGCAAACGCTATTTCCTTGCAAGGAAGTGTCGCATTTACATTCATTTGAAGTGTAGACGAGGAATACATGACACTTCGCAAATCAAATTATATCTTACCATGAAATATAGAAATGAGATGCGATATCGCGTTTTAAGAAGCATTAGAACTCTATTGCTACGATAGGTAGACGTTTGCAAACGCTATTTCCTTGCAAGGAAGTGTCGCATTTACATTCATTTGAAGTGTAGACGAGGAATACATAACACTTCGGAAATCATTTTATATCTTACCATGAAACATAGAAATGAGATGCGATATCGCGTTTTAAGAATCATAAGAACTCTATTGCTACGATACCTGGACATCTGCAGACGCTATTTCCTATCAGGGAAGTGTGGCATTTACATTCATTTGAAGTGTAGACGAGAAATACATGACACTTCGCAAATCATATTATATCTTACCATGAAACATAGAAGTGAGATGCGGTATCGCGTTTTAAGAAGCATTGGAAATCTATTGCTACGATACGTAGACAACTGCAAACGCTATTTCCTAGCGAGGAAGTGTCGCATTCACATTCATTTGAAGTGTAGACGAGGAATACATAACACTTCGCAAATCATATTATATCTTACCATGAAACATAGAAATGAGATGCGATATCGCGTTTTAAGAAGCATTAGAACTCTATTGCTGCGATACCTAGACATCTGCAGACGCTATTTCCTAGCAAGGTAGTGTCGCATTTACATTCATTTGAAGTGTAGACGAGGAATACATGACACTTCGCAAATCATATTATATCTTACCATGAAACATAGAAATGAGATGCGATATCGCGTTTTAAGAATCATAAGAACTCTATTGCTACGATAGGTAGACATCTGCAAACGCTATTTCCTTGCAAGGAAGTGTCGCATTTACATTCATTTGAAGTGTAGACGAGGAATACATAACACTTCGCAAATCATATTATATCTTACCATGAAACATAGAGATGAGATGCGATATCGCGTTTTAAGAAGCATTAGAACACTATTGCTATGATAGGTAGACATTCGCAAACGCTATTTCCTTGCAAGGAAGTGTCGCATTTACATTCATTTGAAGTGTAGACGAGGAATACATAACACTTCGCAAATCATATTATATCTTACCATGAAACATAGAAATGAGATGCGATATCGCGTTTTAAGAAGCATTTGAATTCTATTGCTACGATACGTAGACATCTGCAAACGCTATTTCCTTGCAAGGAAGTGTCGCATTTACATTCATTTGAATCGTAGGCGAGGAATGCATAACACTTCGCAATGAATATTATATCTTATCATGAAACATAGATATGAGATACAATATCTCGTTTTAAGAAGCATTTGAACTCTATTGCTTCGATACGTAGACATCTGCAAACGCTATTTCCTTGCAAGGAAGTGTCGCATTTACATTCATTTGAAGTGTAGACGAGGAATACCTAACACTTCGCAAATCATATTATATTTTACCATGGAACATAGAAATGAGATACTACATCGCGTTCTAAGGAGCATTGGAACACTACTGCTACGATAGGTAGACATTTGCAAAAGCTATTTCCTTGCAAGGATGTGTCGCATTTACATTCATTTGAAGTGTAGACGAGGAATACATAATACTCCGCAAATCATATTATATCTTACCATGAAACATAGAAATGAGATGCGATATCGCGTTTTAAGAAGCATTTGAACTCTATTGCTACGATACGTAGACATCTGCAAACGCTATTTCCTTGCAAGGAAGTGTCGCATTTACATTCATTTCAATCGTAGACGAGGAATGCATAACACTTCGCAATGAATATTATATCTTACCATGAAACATAGAACTGAGATGCGATATCGCGTTTTGAGAAGCATTAGAACTCTATTGCTACGATACGTAGACATCTGCAAACGCTATTTCCTTGCATGGCAGTGTCGCATTTACATTCATTTGAGGTGTAGACGAGGAATACATAACACTTCGCAAATCATATTATACCTTACCATGAAACATAGAAATGTGATGCGATATCGCGTTTTAATATTCATAAGAACCCTATTGCTACGATACGTAGACATCTACAAACGCTATTTCCTAGCGAGGAAGTGTCGCATTCACATTCATTTGAAGTGTAGACGAGGAATACATAACACTTCGCAAATCCTATTATATCTTACCATGAAACATAGAAATGAGATGCGAAATCGCGTTTTAAGAAGCATTAGAAATCTATTGCTACGATACATAGACATCTGCAAACGCTATTTCCTTGCAAGGAAGTGTCGCATTTACATTCATTTGAAGTGTAGACGAGGAATACATGACACTTCGCAAATCAAATTATATCTTACCATGAAATATAGAAATGAGATGCGATATCGCGTTTTAAGAAGCATTAGAACTCTATTGCTACGATAGGTAGACGTTTGCAAACGCTATTTCCTTGCAAGGAAGTGTCGCATTTACATTCATTTGAAGTGTAGACGAGGAATACATAACACTTCGGAAATCATTTTATATCTTACCATGAAACATAGAAATGAGATGCGATATCGCGTTTTAAGAATCATAAGAACTCTATTGCTACGATACCTGGACATCTGCAGACGCTATTTCCTATCAGGGAAGTGTGGCATTTACATTCATTTGAAGTGTAGACGAGAAAGACATGACACTTCGCAAATCATGTTATATCTTACCATGAAACATAGAAGTGAGATGCGGTATCGCGTTTTAAGAAGCATTGGAAATCTATTGCTACGATACGTAGACAACTGCAAACGCTATTTCCTAGCGAGGAAGTGTCGCATTCACATTCATTTGAAGTGTAGACGAGGAATACATAACACTTCGCAAATCATATTATATCTTACCATGAAACATAGAAATGAGATGCGATATCGCGTTTTAAGAAGCATTAGAACTCTATTGCTGCGATACCTAGACATCTGCAGACGCTATTTCCTAGCAAGGTAGTGTCGCATTTACATTCATTTGAAGTGTAGACGAGGAATACATGACACTCCGCAAATCATATTATATCTTACCATGAAACATAGAAATGAGATGCGATATCGCGTTTTAAGAATCATAAGAACTCTATTGCTACGATAGGTAGACATCTGCAAACGCTATTTCCTTGGAAGGAAGTGTCGCATTTACATTCATTTGAAGTGTAGACGAGGAATACATAACACTTCGCAAATCAAATTATATCTTACCATGAAATATAGAAATGAGATGCGATATCGCGTTTTAAGAAGCATTAGAACTCTATTGCTACGATAGGTAGACGTTTGCAAACGCTATTTCCTTGCAAGGAAGTGTCGCATTTACATTCATTTGAAGTGTAGACGAGGAATACATAACACTTCGGAAATCATTTTATATCTTACCATGAAACATAGAAATGAGATGCGATATCGCGTTTTAAGAATCATAAGAACTCTATTGCTACGATACCTGGACATCTGCAGACGCTATTTCCTATCAGGGAAGTGTGGCATTTACATTCATTTGAAGTGTAGACGAGAAAGACATGACACTTCGCAAATCATGTTATATCTTACCATGAAACATAGAAGTGAGATGCGGTATCGCGTTTTAAGAAGCATTGGAAATCTATTGCTACGATACGTAGACAACTGCAAACGCTATTTCCTAGCGAGGAAGTGTCGCATTCACATTCATTTGAAGTGTAGACGAGGAATACATAACACTTCGCAAATCATATTATATCTTACCATGAAACATAGAAATGAGATGCGATATCGCGTTTTAAGAAGCATTAGAACTCTATTGCTGCGATACCTAGACATCTGCAGACGCTATTTCCTAGCAAGGTAGTGTCGCATTTACATTCATTTGAAGTGTAGACGAGGAATACATGACACTCCGCAAATCATATTATATCTTACCATGAAACATAGAAATGAGATGCGATATCGCGTTTTAAGAATCATAAGAACTCTATTGCTACGATAGGTAGACATCTGCAAACGCTATTTCCTTGGAAGGAAGTGTCGCATTTACATTCATTTGAAGTGTAGACGAGGAATACATAACACTTCGCAAATCATATTATATCTTACCATGAAACATAGAGATGAGATGCGATATCGCGTTTTAAGAAGCATTAGAACACTATTGCTATGATAGGTAGACATTCGCAAACGCTATTTCCTTGCAAGGAAGTGTCGCATTTACATTCATTTGAAGTGTAGACGAGGAATACATAACACTTCGCAAATCATATTATATCTTACCATGAAACATAGAAATGAGATGCGATATCGCGTTTTAAGAAGCATTTGAACTCTATTGCTACGATACGTAGACATCTGCAAACGCTATTTCCTTGCAAGGAAGTGTCGCATTTACATTCATTTGAAGTATAGACGAGGAATACATAACACTTCGCAAATCATATTATATCTTACCATGAAACATAGAGATGAGATGCGATATCGCGTTTTAGAAATCATAAGAACTCTATTGCTACGATACGTAGACATCTGCAAACGATATTTCCTTGCAAGGAAGTGTCTCATTTACATTCATTTGAAGTGTAGACGAGGAATACATAACACTTCGCAAATCATATTATATCTTACCATGAAATATAGAAATGAGATGCGATATCGCGTTTTACGAAGCATTAGATCTCTATTGCTACGGTAGGTAGACGTTTGCAAACGCTATTTCCTTGCAAGGAAGTGTCGCATTTACATTCATTTGAAGTGTAGACGAGGAATACATAACACTTCGCAAATCATATTATATCTAACCATGAAACATAGAAATGAGATGCGATATCGCGTTTTAAGAAGCATTTGAACTCTATTGCTTCGATACGTAGACATCTGCAAACGCTATTTCCTAGCAAGGAAGTGTCGCATTTACATTCATTTGAATCGTAGGCGAGGAATGCATAACACTTCGCAATGAATATTATATCTTATCATGAAACATAGATATGAGATACAGTATCTCGTTTTAAGAAGCATTTGAACTCTATTGCTTCGATACGTACACATCTGCAAACGCTATTTCCTTGCAAGGAAGTGTCGCATTTACATTCATTTGAAGTGTAGACGAGGAATACCTAACACTTCGCAAATCATATTATATCTTACCATGAAACATAGAAATGAGATGCGATATCACGTTCTAAGAAACATTAGAAATCTATTGCTACGATACGTAGACATCTGCAAACGCTATTTCCTAGCGAGGAAATTTCGCATTCACATTCATTTGAAGTGTAGACGAGGAATACATAACACTTCGCACATCATATTATATCTTACCATGAAACATAGAAATCAGATGCGATATCGCGTTTTAAGAAGCATTTGAACTCTATTGCTTCGATACGTAGACATCTGCAAACGCTATTTCCTTGCAAGGAAGTGTCGCATTTACATTCATTTGAAGTATAGACGAGGAATACATAACACTTCGCAAATCATATTATATATTACCATGAAACATAGAGATGAGATGCGATATCGCGTTTTAAGAAGCATTAGAACACTATTGCTACGATAGATGGATATTCGCAAACGATATTTCCTTGCAAGGAAGTGTCTCATTTACATTCATTTGAAGTGTAGACGAGGAATACATAACACTTCGCAAATCATATTATATCTTACCATGAAATATAGAAATGAGATGCGATATCGCGTTTTACGAAGCATTAGATCTCTATTGCTACGGTAGGTAGACGTTTGCAAACGCTATTTCCTTGCAAGGAAGTGTCGCATTTACATTCATTTGAAGTGTAGACGAGGAATACATAACACTTCGCAAATCATATTATATCTTACCATGAAACATAGAAATGAGATGCGATATCGCGTTTTAAGAAGCATTTGAACTCTATTGCTTCGATACGTAGACATCTGCAAACGCTATTTCCTAGCAAGGAAGTGTCGCATTTACATTCATTTGAATCGTAGGCGAGGAATGCATAACACTTCGCAATGAATATTATATCTTATCATGAAACATAGATATGAGATGCAATATCTCGTTTTAAGAAGCATTTGAACTCTATTGCTTCGATACGTAGACATCTGCAAACGTTATTTCCTTGCAAGGAAGTGTCGCATTTACATTCATTTGAAGTGTAGACGAGGAATACCTAACACTTCGCAAATCATATTATATTTTACCATGGAACATAGAAATGAGATACTACATCGCGTTCTAAGGAGCATTAGAACACTACTGCTACGATAGGTAGACATTTGCAAAAGCTATTTCCTTGCAAGGATGTGTCGCATTTACATTCATTTGAAGTGTAGACGAGGAATACATAATACTCCGCAAATCATATTATATTTTACCATGAAACATAGAAATGAGATGCGATATCGCGTTTTAAGAAGCATTTGAACTCTATTGCTACGATACGTAGACATCTGCAAACGCTATTTCCTTGCAAGGAAGTGTCGCATTTACATTCATGTGAATCGTAGACGAGGAATGCATAACACTTCGCAATGAATATTATATCTTACCATGAAACATAGGTATGAGATGCAATATCTGGTTTTAAGAAGCATTAGAACTCTATTGCTACGGTAGGTAGACGTTTGCATACGCTATTTCCTTGCAAGGAAGTGTCGCATTTACATTTATTTGAAGTGTAGACGAGGAATACATGACACTTCGCAAATCATATTATATCTTACCATGAAACATAGAAATGAGATGCGATATCGCGTTTTAGAAATCATAAGAACTCTATTGCTACGATACGTAGACATCTGCAAACGCTATTTCCTTGCAAGGAAGTGTCGCATTTACATTCATTTGAAGTGTAGACGAGGAATACATAACACTTCGCAAATCATATTATACCTTACCATGAAATATAGAAATGAGATGCGATATCGCGTTTTACGAAGCATTAGATCTCTATTGCTACGGTAGGTAGACGTTTGCAAACGCTATTTCCTTGCAAGGAAGTGTCGCATTTACATTCATTTGATGTGTAGACGAGGAATACATAACACTTCGCAAATCATATTATATCTTACCATGAAACATAGAAATGAGATGCGATATCGCGTTTTAAGAAGCATTTGAACTCTATTGCTTCGATACGTAGACATCTGCAAACGCTATTTCCTAGTAAGGAAGTGTCGCATTTACATTCATTTGAATCGTAGGCGAGGAATGCATAACACTTCGCAATGAATATTATATCTTATCATGAAACATAGATATGAGATGCAATATCTCGTTTTAAGAAGCATTTGAACTCTATTGCTTCGATACGTAGACATCTGCAAACGCTATTTCCTTGCAAGGAAGTGTCGCATTTACATTCATTTGAAGTGTAGACGAGGAATACCTAACACTTCGCAAATCATATTATATTTTACCATGGAACATAGAAATGAGATACTACATCGCGTTCTAAGGAGCATTAGAACACTACTGCTACGATAGGTAGACATTTGCAAAAGCTATTTCCTTGCAAGGATGTGTCGCATTTACATTCATTTGAAGTGTAGACGAGGAATACATAATACTCCGCAAATCATATTATATCTTATCATGAAACATAGAAATGAGATGCGATATCGCGTTTTAAGAAGCATTTGAACTCTATTGCTACGATACGTAGACATCTGCAAACGCTATTTCCTTGCAAGGAAGTGTCGCATTTACATTCATTTCAATCGTAGACGAGGAATGCATAACACTTCGCAATGAATATTATATCTTACCATGAAACATAGAACTGAGATGCGATATCGCGTTTTAAGAAGCATTAGAACTCTATTGCTACGATACGTAGACATCTGCAAACGCTATTTCCTTGCAAGGAAGTGTCGCATTTACATTGATTTGAAGTGTAGACGAGGAATACATAACACTTCGCAAATCATATTATATCTTACCATGAAACATAGAAATGAGATGCGATATCGCGTTTTAAGAATCATAAGAACTCTATTGCTGCGATACGTAGACATCTGCAAACGCTATTTCCTTGCAAGGAAGTGTCGCATTTACATTCATGTGAATCGTAGACGAGGAATGCATAACACTTCGCAATGAATATTATATCTTATCATGAAACATAGGTATGAGATGCAATATCTGGTTTTAAGAAGCATTAGAACTCTATTGCTTCGGTAGGTAGACGTTTGCATACGCTATTTCCTTGCAAGGAAGTGTCGCATTTACATTTATTTGAAGTGTAGACGAGGAATACATGACACTTCGCAAATCATATTATATCTTACCATGAAACATAGAAATGAGATGCGATATCGCGTTTTAGAAATCATAAGAACTCTATTGCTACGATACGTAGACATCTGCAAACGCTATTTCCTTGCAAGGAAGTGTCGCATTTACATTCATTTGAAGTGTAGACGAGGAATACATAACACTTCGCAAATCATATTATACCTTACCATGAAACATAGAAATGTGATGCGATATCGCGTTTTAATATTCATAAGAACTCTACTGCTACGATACGTAGACATCTACAAACGCTATTTCCTTGCATGGAAGTGTCGCATTTACATTCATTTGAAGTGTAGACGAGGAATACATAACACTTCGCAAATCATATTATACCTTACCATGAAACATAGAAATGTGATGCGATATCGCGTTTTAATATTCATAAGAACCCTATTGCTACGATACGTAGACATCTACAAACGCTATTTCCTAGCGAGGAAGTGTCGCATTCACATTCATTTGAAGTGTAGACGAGGAATACATAACACTTCGCAAATCCTATTATATCTTACCATGAAACATAGAAACGAGATGCGAAATCGCGTTTTAAGAAGCATTAGAAATCTATTGCTACGATACATAGACATCTGCAAACGCTATTTCCTAGCAAGGAAGTGTCGCATTTACATTCATTTGAAGTGTAGACGAGGAATACATGACACTTCGCAAATCAAATTATATCTTCCCATGAAATATAGAAATGAGATGCGATATCGCGTTTTAAGAAGCATTAGAACTCTATTGCTACGATAGGTAGACGTTTGCAAACGCTATTTCCTTGCAAGGAAGTGTCGCATTTACATTCATTTGAAGTGTAGACGAGGAATACATAACACTTCGGAAATCATTTTATATCTTACCATGAAACATAGAAATGAGATGCGATATCGCGTTTTAAGAATCATAAGAACTCTATTGCTACGATACCTGGACATCTGCAGACGCTACTTCCTATCAGGGAAGTGTGGCATTTACATTCATTTGAAGTGTAGACGAGGAATACATAACACTTCGCAAGTCATATTATATCTTACCATGAAACATAGAAATGAGATGCGATATCGCGTTTTAAGAATCATAAGAACTCCATTGCTACGATACGTAGACATCTGCAAACGCTATTTCCTTGCAAGGTAGTGTCGCATTTACATTCATTTGAAGTGTAGACGAGGAATACATAACACATCGCAAATCATATTATATCTTACCATGAAACATAGAGATGAGATGCGATATCGCGTTTTAAGAAGCATTAGAACACTATTGCTATGATAGGTAGACATTCGCAAACGCTATTTCCTTGCAAGGAAGTGTCGCATTTACATTCATTTGATGTGTAGACGAGGAATACATAACACTTCGCAAATCATATTATATCTTACCATGAAACATAGAAATGAGATGCGATATCGCGATTTAAGAAGCATTTGAACTCTATTGCTACGATACGTAGACATCTGCAAACGCTATTTCCTTGCAAGGTAGTGTCGCATTTACATTCATTTCAGGCGTATACGAGGAATGCATAACACTTCGCAATGAATATTATATCTTACCATGAAACATAGAAATGTGATGCGATATCGCGTTTTATGAAGCATTAGAACTCTATTGCTACGATACCTAGACATCTGCAGACGCTATTTCCTAGCAAGGAAGTGTCGCATTTACTTTCATTTGAAGTGTAGACGAGGAATACATGACACTTCGCAAATCATATTATATCTTACCATGAAACATAGAAATGAGATGCGATATCGCGTTTTAAGAAGCATTAGAACTCTATTGCTGCGATAGGTAGACATCTGCAAAAGCTATTTCCTTACAAGGAAGTGTCGCATTTACATTCATTTGATGTGTAGACGAGGAATACATAACACTTCGCAAATCATATTATATCTTACCATGAAGCATAGAGATGAGATGCGATATCGCGTTTTAAGAAGCATTAGAACACTATTGCTATGATCGGTAGACATTCGCAAACGCTATTTCCTTGCAAGGAAGTGTCGCATTCACATTCATTTGAAGTGTAGACGAGGAATGCATAACACTTCGCAAATCATATTATATCTTACCATGAAACATAGAAATGAGATGCGATATCGCGTTTTAAGCAGCATTAGAACAATATTGCTACGATAGATAGACATTCGCAAACGCTATTTCCTTGCAAGGAAGTGTCGCATTTACATTCATTTGAAGTGTAGACGAGGTATACATGACACTTCGCAATTCATATTATATCTTACCATGAAACATAGAAATGAGATGCGATATCGCGTTTTAAGAAGCATTAGAAATCTATTGCTACGATACGTAGACATCTGCAAACGCTATTTCCTAGCGAGGAAGTTTCGCATTCACATTCATTTGAAGTGTAGACGAGGAATACATAACACTTCGCAAATCATATTATATCTTACCATGAAACATAGAAATGAGATGCGATATCGCGTTTTAAGAAGCATTAGAACACTATTGCTATGATCGGTAGACATTCGCAAACGCTATTTCCTTGCAAGGAAGTGTCGCATTCACATTCATTTGAAGTGTAGACGAGGAATGCATAACACTTCGCAAATCATATTATATCTTACCATGAAACATAGAAATGAGATGCGATATCGCGTTTTAAGCAGCATTAGAACAATATTGCTACGATAGATAGACATTCGCAAACGCTATTTCCTAGCGAGGAAGTTTCGCATTCACATTCACTTGAAGTGTAGACGAGGAATACATAACACTTCGCAAATCATATTATATCTTACCATGAAACATAGAAATGAGATGCGATATCGCGTTTTAAGAAACATAAGAACACTATTGCTACGATACGTAGACACATGCAAACGCTATTTCCTTGCATGGAAGTGTCGCATTTACATTCATTTGAAGTGTAGACGAGGAATACATGACACTTCGCAAATCATATTATATCTTACCATGAAACATAGAAATGAGATGCGATATCGCGTTTTAAGAATCATAAGAACTCCATTGCTACGATACGTAGACATCTGCAAACGCTATTTCCTTGCAAGGAAGTGTCGCATTTACATTCATTTGAATCGTAGACGAGGAATGCATAGCACTTCGCAAGTCATATTATATCTTACCATGAAACATAGAAATGAGATGCGATATCGCGTTTTAAGCAGCATTAGAACAATATTGCTACGATAGATAGACATTCGCAAACGCTATTTCCTTGCAAGGAAGTGTCGCATTTACATTCATTTGAAGTGTAGACGAGGTACACATGACACTTCGCAATTCATATTATATCTTACCATGAAACATAGAAATGAGATGCGATATCGCGTTTTAAGAAGCATTAGAAATCTATTGCTACGATACGTAGACATCTGCAAACGCTATTTCCTAGCGAGGAAGTTTCGCATTCACATTCACTTGAAGTGTAGACGAGGAATACATAACACTTCGCAAATCATATTATACCTTACCATGAAACATAGAAATGTGATGCGATATCGCGTTTTAAGAATCATAAGAACTCTATTGCTACGATACGTAGACATCTGCAAACGATATTTCCTTGCAAGGAAGTGTCTCATTTACATTCATTTGAATCGTAGACGAGGAATGCATAGCACTTCGCAAATCATATTATATCTTACCATGAAACATAGAAATGAGATGCGATATCGCGTTTTAAGAAGCATTAGAAATCTATTGCTACGATACGTAGACATCTGCAAACGCTATTTCCTAGCGAGGAATTTTCGCATTCACATTCATTTGAAGTGTAGACGAGGAATACATAACACTTCGCAAATCATATTATATCTTACCATGAAACATAGAAGTGAGATGCGATATCGCGTTTTAAGAATCATAAGAACTCTATTGCTACGATACGTAGACATCTGCAAACGCTATTTCCTTGCAAAGAAGTGTCGCATTTACATTCATTTGAAGTGTAGATGAGGAATACATAACACTTCGCAAATCATATTATATCTTACCATGAAACATAGAAATGAGATACGATATCGCGTTTTAAGAAACATAAGAACACTATTGCTACGATACGTAGACATCTGCAAACGCTATTTCCTTGCATGGAAGTGTCGCATTTACATTCATTTGAAGTGTAGACGAGGAATACATGACACTTCGCAAATCATATTATATCTTACCATGAAACATAGAAATGAGATGCGATATCGCGTTTTAAGAAGCATTAGAACTCTATTGCTACGATAGGTAGACATCTGCAAACGCTATTTCCTTACAAGGAAGTGTCGCATTTACATTCATTTGATGTGTAGACGAGGAATACATAACACTTCGCAAATCATATTATATCTTACCATGAAACATAGAGATGAGATGCGATATCGCGTTTTAAGAAGCATTAGAACACTATTGATATGATAGGTAGACATTCGCAAACGCTATTTCCTTGCAAGGAAGTGTCGCATTCACATTCATTTGAAGTGTAGACGAGGAATGCATAACACTTCGCAAATCATATTATATCTTACCATTAAACATAGAAATGAGATGCGATATCGCGTTTTAAGAAGCATTAGAACACTATTGCTACGATAGATGGATATTCGCAAACGCTATTTCCTTGCAACGAAGTGTCGCATTTACATTCATTTGAAGTGTGGACGAGGAATACATGACACTTCGCAAATTATATTATATCTTACCATGAAACATAGAAATGAGATGCGATATCGCGTTTTAAGGAGCATTAGAACTCTATTGCTGCGATACCTAGACATCTACAGACGCTATTTCCTAGCAAGGTAGTGTCGCATTTACATTCATTTGAAGTGTGGACGAGGAATACATGACACGTCGCAAATCATATTATATCTTACATGAAACATAGAAATGAGTTGCGATATCGCGTTTTAAGATGCATTAGAACTCTATTGCTGCGATACCTAGACATCTGCAGACGCTATTTCCTAGCAAGGTAGTGTCGCATTTACATTCATTTGAAGTGTAGACGAGGAATACATAACACTTCGCAAATCATATTATATCTTACCATGAAACATAGAAATGTGATGCGATATCGCGTTTTATGAAGCATTAGAACTCTATTGCTACGATACGTAGACATCTGCAAACGATATTTCCTTGCAAGGAAGTGTCTCATTTACATTCATTTGAAGTGTAGACGAGGAATACATAACACTTCGCAAATCATATTATATCTTACCATGAAATATAGAAATGAGATGCGATATCGCGTTTTAAAAAGCACTAGAACTCTATTGCTACGGTAGGTAGACGTTTACAAGCGCTATTTCCTTGCAAGGAAGTGTCGCATTTACATTCACTTGAAGTGCAGACGAGGAATACATAACACTTCGCAAATCATATTATATCTTACCATGAAACATAGAAATGTGATGCGATATCGCGTTTTAAGAAGCATTTGAACTCTATTGTTACGATACGTAGACATCTGCAAACGCTATTTCCTTGCAAGGAAGTGTCGCATTTACATTCATTTCAGTCGTATACGAGGAATGCATAACACTTCGCAATGAATATTATATCTTACCATGAAACATAGAAATGTGATGCGATATCGCGTTTTATGAAGCATTAGAACTCTATTGCTACGATACCTAGACATCTGCAGACGCTATTTCCTAGCAAGGAAGTGTCGCATTTACTTTCATTTGAAGTGTAGACGAGGAATACATGACACTTCGCAAATCATATTATATCTTACCATGAAACATAGAAATGAGATGCGATATCGCGTTTTAAGAAGCATTAGAACTCTATTGCTACGATAGGTAGACGTCTGCAAACGCTATTTCCTTGCAAGGAAGTGTCGCATTTACATTCATTTGAATCGTAGACGAGGAATACATATCACTTCGCAAATCATATCATATCATACCATGAAACATAGAAATGAGATGCGATATCGCGTTTTAAGAAGCATTGGAACACTATTGCTACGATAGATGGATATTAGCAAACGCTATTTCCTTGCAACGAAGTGTCGCATTTACATTCATTTGAAGTGTGGACGAGGAATACATGACACTTCGCAAATCATATTATATCTTACATGAAACATAGAAATGAGATGCGATATCGCGTTTTAAGAAGCATTAGAACTCTATTGCTGCGATACCTAGACATCTGCAGACGCTATTTCCTAGCAAGGTAGTGTCGCATTTACATTCATTTGAAGTGTAGACGAGGAATACATAACACTTCGCAAATCATATTATATCTTACCACGAAACATAGAAATGAGATGCGATATCGCGTTTTAAGAAGCATTTGATCTCTATTGCTACGATACGTAGACAACTGCAAACGCTATTTCCTTGCAAGGAAGTGTCGCATTTACATTCATTTCAGTCGTATACGAGGAATGCATAACACTTCGCAATGAATATTATATCTTACCATGAAACATAGAAATGTGATGCGATATCGCGTTTTATGAAGCATTAGAACTCTATTGCTACGATACGTAGACGTCTGCAAACGATATTTCCTTGCAAGGAAGTGTCTCATTTACATTCATTTGAAGTGTAGACGAGGAATACATAACACTTCGCAAACCATATTATATCTTACCATGAAATATAGAAATGAGATGCGATATCGCGTTTTAAGAAGCATTAGGACACTATTGCTACGATAGATGGATATTCGCAAACGCTATTTCCTTGCAACGAAGTGTCGCATTTACATTCATTTGAAGTGTGGACGAGGAATACATGACACTTCGCAAATTATATTATATCTTACCATGAAACATAGAAATGAGATGCGATATCGCGTTTTAAGGAGCATTAGAACTCTATTGCTGCGATACCTAGACATCTACAGACGCTATTTCCTAGCAAGGTAGTGTCGCATTTACGTTCATTTGAAGTGTAGACGAGGAATACATGACACTTCGCAAATCATATTATATCTTACCATGAAACATAGAAATGAGATGCGGTATCGCGTTTTAAGAAGCATTTGAACTCTATTGCTTCGATACGTAGACATCTGCAAACGCTACTTCCTTGCAAGGAAGTGTCGCATTTACATTCATTTGAAGTGTAGACGAGGAACACATAACACTTCGCAAATCATATTATATCTTACCATGAAACATAGAGATGAGATGCGATATCGCGTTTTAAGAAGCATTAGAACACTATTGCTATGATAGGTAGACATTCGCAAACGCTATTTCCTTGCAAGGAAGTGTCGCATTTACATTCATTTGATGTGTAGACGAGGAATACATAACACTTCGCAAATCATATTATATCTTACCATGAAACATAGAAATGAGAAGCGATATCGCGTTTTAAGAATCATAAGAACTCTATTGCTACGATACGTAGACATCTGCAAACGCCATTTCCTTGCAAGTAAGTGTCGCATTTACAGTCATTTGAAGTGTAGACGAGGAATACATAACACTTCGCAAATCATAATATATCTTACCATGAAACATAGAAATGAGATGCGATATCGCGTTTTAAGAAGCATTAGAACACTATTGCTACGATAGGTAGACATTCGCAAACTCTATTTCCTTGCAAGGAAGTGTCGCATTCACATTCATTTGAAGTGTAGACGAGTAATACATAACACTTCGCTAATCATATTATATCTTACCATGAAACATAGAAATGAGATGTGATATCGCGCTTTAAGAATCATAAGAACTCTATTGCTACGATACGTAGACATCTGCAAACGCTATTTCCTTGCAAGGAAGTGTCGCATTTACATTCATTTGAATCGTAGACGAGGAATGCATAACACTTCGCAAATCATATTATATCTTACCATGAAACATAGAAATGAGATGCGATATCGCGTTCTAAGAATCATAAGAACTCTATTGCTACGATACGTAGACATCTGCAAACGCTATTGCCTTGCAAGTAAGTGTCGCATTTACATTCATTTGAAGTGTAGACGAGGAATACATAACACTTCGCAAATCATAATATATCTTAACATGAAACATAGAAATGAGATGCGATACCGCGTTTTAAGAAGCATTAAAACACTATTGCTACGATAGGTAGACATTCGCAAACGCTATTTCCTTGCAAGGAAGTGTCGCATTCACATTCATTTGAAGTGTAGACGAGGAATACATGACACTTCGCAAATCATATTATATCTTACCATGAAACCTAGAAATGAGCTGAGATATCGCGTTTTAAGAAGCACTAGAACTCTATTGCTACGATAGGTTGACATCTGCAAACGCTATTTCCTTACAAGGAAGTGTCGCATTTACATTCATTTGAAGTGCAGACGAGGAATACATAACACTTCGCAAATCATATTATACCTTACCATGAAACATAGAAATGAGATGCGATATCGCGTTTTAAGAATCATAAGAACTCTATTGCTACGATACGTAGACATCTGCAAACGCTATTTCCTTGCAAGGAAGTGTCGCATTTACATTCATTTGAAGTGTAGACGAGGAATACATAACACTTCGCAAATCATATTATATCTTACCATGAAACATAGAAATGAGATGCGATATCGCGTTTTAAGAAGCATTAGAACTCTATTGCTACGATACCTAGACATCTGCATCGCTAATTCCTTGCAAGTAAGTGTCGCATTTACATTCACTTGAAGTGTAGACGAGGAATACATGACACTTCGCAAATCATATTATATCTTACCATGAAACATAGAAATGAGATGCGATATCGCGTTTTAAGAAGCATTACAATTCTATTGCTGCGATAGGTAGACATCTGCAAACGCTATTCCCTTACAAGGAAGTGTCGCATTAACATTCATTTGAAGTGTAGACGAGGAATACATAACACTTCGCAAATCATATTATACCTTACCATGAAACATAGAAATGAGATGCGATATCGCGTTTTAAGAATCGTAAGAACACTATTGCTACGATACGTAGATATCTGCAAACGCTATTGCCTTGCAAGGAAGTGTCGCATTTACATTCATTTGAAGTGTAGACGAGGAATACATAACACTTCGCAAATCATATTATATCTTACCATGAAACATAGATATGAGCTGCGATATCGCGTTTTAAGAAGCATTTGAACTCTATTGCTACGATACGTAGACATCTGCAAACGCTATTTCCTTGCAAGGAAGTGTCGCATTTACATTCATTTCAATCGTAGACGAGGAATGCATAACACTTCGCAATGAATATTATATCTTACCATGAAACATAGAAATGAGTTGCGATATCGCGTTTTAAGAATCATAAGAAATCTATTGCTACGATACGTAGACATCTGCAAACGCTATTTCCTTGTAAGGAAGTGTCGCATTTACATTCATTTGAAGCGTAGAAGAGGAATACATAACACTTCGCAAATCATATTATATCTTACCATGAAACATAGAAATGAGATGCGATATCGCGTTCTAAGAATCATAAGAACTCTGTTGCTACGATACGTAGACATCTGCAAACGCTATTTCCTTGCAAGTAAGTGTCGCATTTACATTCATTTGAAGTGTAGACGAGGAATACATAACACTTCGCAAATCATAATATATCTTACCATGAAACATAGAAATGAGATGCGATACCGCGTTTTAAGAAGCATTAGAACACTATTGCTACGATAGGTAGACATTCGCAAACGCTATTTCCTTGCAAGGAAGTGTCGCATTCACATTCATTTGAAGTGTAGACGAGGAATACATGACACTTCGCAAATCATATTATATCTTACCATGAAACATAGAAATGAGATGAGATATCGCGTTTTAAGAAGCATTAGAACTCTATTGCTACGATAGGTTGACATTTGCAAACGCTATTTCCTTACAAGGAAGTGTCGCATTTACATTCATTTGAAGTGCAGACGAGGAATACATAACACTTCGCAAATCATATTATACCTTACCATGAAACATAGAAATGAGATGCGATATCGCGTTTTAAGAATCATAAGAACTCTATTGCTACGATACGTAGACATCTGCAAACGCTATTTCCTTGCAAGGAAGTGTCGCATTTACATTCATTTGAAGTGTAGACGAGGAATACATAACACTTCGCAAATCATATTATATCTTACCATGAAACATAGAAATGAGATGCGATATCGCGTTTTAAGAAGCATTAGAACTCTATTGCTACGATACCTAGACATCTGCATCGCTAATTCCTTGCAAGTAAGTGTCGCATTTACATTCACTTGAAGTGTAGACGAGGAATACATGACACTTCGCAAATCATATTATATCTTACCATGAAACATAGAAATGAGATGCGATATCGCGTTTTAAGAAGCATTAGAACTCTATTGCTACGGTAGGTAGACATCTGCAAACGCTATTTCCTTGCAAGTAAGTGTCGCATTTACATTCATTTGAAGTGTAGACGAGGAATACATAACACTTCGCAAATCATAATATATCTTACCATGAAACATAGAAATGAGATGCGATATCGCGTTTTAAGAAGCATTAGAACTCTATTGCTACGATACCTAGACATCTGCATCGCTAATTCCTTGCAAGTAAGTGTCGCATTTACATTCACTTGAAGTGTAGACGAGGAATACATGACACTTCGCAAATCATATTATATCTTACCATGAAACATAGAAATGAGATGCGATATCGCGTTCTAAGAATCATAAGAACTCTATTGCTACGATACGTAGACATCTGCAAACGCTATTTCCTTGCAAGTAAGTGTCGCATTTACATTCATTTGAAGTGTAGACGAGGAATACATAACACTTCGCAAATCATAATATATCTTACCATGAAACATAGAAATGAGATGCGATACCGCGTTTTAAGAAGCATTAGAACACTATTGTTACGATAGGTAGACATTCGCAAACACTATTTCCTTGCAAGGAAGTGTCGCATTCACATTCATTTGAAGTGTAGACGAGGAATACATGACACATCGCAAATCATATTATATCTTACCATGAAACATAGAAATGAGATGAGATATCGCGTTTTAAGAAGCATTAGAACTCTATTGCTACGATAGATTGACATCTGCAAACGCTATTTCCTTACAAGGAAGTGTCGCATTTACATTCATTTGAAGTGCAGACGAGGAATACATAACACTTCGCAAATCATATTATACCTTACCATGAAACATAGAAATGAGATGCTATATCGCGTTCTAAGAATCATAAGAACTCTATTGCTACGATACGTAGACATCTGCAAACGCTATTTCCTTGCAAGTAAGTGTCGCATTTACATTCATTTGAAGTGTAGACGAGGAATACATAACACTTCGCAAATCATAATATATCTTACCATGAAACATAGAAATGAGATGCGATACCGCGTTTTAAGAAGCATTAGAACACTATTGCTACGATAGGTAGACATTCGCAAACGCTATTTCCTTGCAAGGAAGTGTCGCATTCACATTCATTTGAAGTGTAGACGAGGAATACATAACACTTCGCAAATCATATTATATCTTACCATGAAACATAGATATGAGATGCGATATCGCGTTTTAAGATGCATTTGAACTCTATTGCTACGATACGTAGACATCTGCAAACGCTATTTCCTTGCAAGGAAGTGTCGCATTTACATTCATTTCAATCGTAGACGAGGAATGCATAACACTTTGCAATGAATATTATATCTTACCATGAAACATAGAAATGAGATGCGATATCGCGTTTTAAGAGTCATAAGAAATCTATTGCTACGATACGTAGACATCTGCAAACGCTATTTCCTTACAAGGAAGTGTCGCATTTACATTCATTTGAAGTGTAGACGAGGAATACATAACACTTCGCAAATCATATTATACCATACCATGAAATATAGAAGTCAGATGCGATATCGCGTTTATAGAAGCATTAGAACTCTATTGCTACGGTAGGTAGACGTTTGCAAACGCTATTTCCTTGCAAGGAAGTGTCGCATTTACATTCATTTGAAGTGTAGACGAGGAATACATGACACTTCGCAAATCATAATA
>NW_027490635.1:0-89834 GCF_050948175.1 Xylocopa sonorina | reverse complement strand
TATGTTTCATGAAAAGATATAATATTCTTTGCGAAGTGTCATGTATATCTTGTATTCACTTCAAAAGAATGTAAATCCGACACTTCCATGCGAGGAAATAGCGTTTGCAGATGTCTACGTATCGATGCAATAGAGTTCTAATGCTTCCTTAACCGCGATGTCGCACCTCAGTTCTATATTTCTTGATAAGATATGATATTCATTGCGAAGTGTTATGTATACCTCGTCTACACTTCAAATGAATGTTAATGTCACACGTCCTTGCTAGGAAATAGCGTTTCCAGATGTCTACATATCGGAGCATTAGTGTTCTAATGCTTTTTAAAACGCGATATAGCATCTCATTTCTATGTTGCATGATAAGATATAATGTTCATTGCAAAGTGTTATGTATACGTCGTGTACACTTCAAAAGAATGTAAATTGCACACGTCCATCCTAGGAAATGCGTTTCCTGTTGTCCACGTATCGAAGAAATGGTGGAATATTTCCCAGCAAGGAAATGTGGCATTTACTTTCATTCAGAGTATAGACGAAGTATACATAATACTTCGCAATGAATGTTATACCTTATCATGAAACATCGAAGAAAGGTGCGATGTCGCGTTTTAAGAAGCATTAGAACTCCAACGCTTCGATACGTAGACATCTCGAACCGCTATTTCCCAGCAAGGAAGTGTAGCATTTACTTTCATTTGAAGTGAATACGAGGCATACATGACACTTCGCAATGAATATTATATCTCATCATGAAGCATAGAAATGAGATGCGATATCGCGATGTAAGAAGCATTTGAACTTTATTGCTACGATACGTAGACAACTGCAAACGCTATTTCCTAGCAAGGAAATGTCTCATTTACATTCGTTTGAAGTGTATGCGAGGTATATATGACACTTTGCAGTTAATATTATATCTTACCATGAAACATAGAAATGAGATGCGATATCGCGTTTAGAGAAGCATTGGAACTCTATTGCTTCGATACGGAGACATCTGCAAACGCTATTTAATATAAAGGAAGTGTCGCATTTTCATTCTTTCGAAGCGAATACGAGGTATACGTGACACTTCGCAATGAATATTATATCCTATCACGAAACATAGAAATGAAATGCGACATCTCCTTTGAAGAAGCATTAGGACTCCATTGCTGCGATACATAGACATCTGCGAACGCTATTTCCTAGGACGGAAACGTCGCATTTATTTTCTTTTGAAGTGAATACGAGGTATACATGACACTTCGTAATGAATATTATATCTTATCATGGAACATAGAATTGAGATGAGACATCGCGTTATAAGTAGCATTAGAACTCTATAGCTTCGATACGTAGACATCTGAAAACGCTATTTCCTAGCAAGGAAGTGTCGCATCTACATTCTTTTGTAGTGAATGTGAGGTATACATGTCACATCGCAATGAACATTATATCTTATCATGAAACATATAAATGAGATGTGATATCGCGTTTCAAGAAGCGTTAGAAATCTATTGCTACGATACGTACCCATCTGCAAACGCTATTTCCTACCAAGGAAGTGTCGCCTTGATATTCATTTGTAGTGAATGCGAGGTATACATGACACTTCCCAATGAATAAAATATCTTACCATGAAACATAGAAATGAGATGCGATATCGCGTTCTAAGAAGCAATAGAACTCTATTGCTACGATACGTAGACATCTGGAAACGCTATCTTCTAGCAAGGATGTGTCGCATTTACATTCATTTGAAGTGAATACGAGGTATACATGACACATCGCAATGAACATTATATCTTATCATGAAATATAGAAATGAGATGCGATATCGCGTTTTAAGAAGCATTAGAACACTATTGCTTCGATACGTAGACATCTGCACTCGCTATTACCTAGCAGGGAAGTGTCGCATTTACATTCATTTGAAGTGTATACGAGGTATACATGACACTTCGCAATGAATATTATTTCTTATCATGAAACATAGAAATGAGATGCGATATCGCCTTTTAGGAAGAATTAGAACTCTATTGCTACGATACGTAGACATCTGCAGACGCTATTCCCTAGCAAGGACTGTCACATTTACATTCATTTGAAGTGAACACCAGGTATACATGACATTTCGCAATGAATATTATTTCTTATCATGAAACATAGGAGTGAGATGCGACATCTCGTTTTAAGAAGCATTAAAACACTATTGTTTCGATAAGTAGACATCTGCAAACGCTATTCCCTAGCAAGGACTGTCACAGTAACATAATTTTGAAGTGAATACCAGTTATACATGGCTCTTCGCAATGAATATTATTTTTTATCATGAAACATAGAAGTGAGGTGCGACATCTCGTTTTAAGAAACATTAAAACTCTATTGTTTCGATGCGTAGACATCTGCACTCGCTATTTCCTAGCAAGGAAGTGCCGCATTTACATTCATTTGAAGTGTATGCGAGATATAAGAGACACATCGCAATGAATATTATATCTTATCATGAAACATAGAAATGAAATGCGATATCGCGTTTTAAGAAGCATTAGAACTCTATTGCTTCGATATGGAGACATCTGCAAACACTATTTCCTAGCAAGGAAGGACCGCATTTACATTCATTTGAAGTGTATGCGTGGTATAATTGACACTGGGCAATGCATATTATACCTTATGAGGAAACATAGAAGTGTAATGCGATATCGCGATTTAGAAAGCAGTAGAACCTTGTTGCTTCGATACGTAGACATCTGCAAACGCTATTTCCTAGCAAGGAAGTGTCGCATTTACATACTTTTGAAGTGGTTACGTGGTATACATGACACTCCGCAATGAATATTATATCGCATCATGAAACATAGAAATGATATGCGACATCTCGTTTTAAGAAGCGTTAGAACTCTGCTACTACGATACGTAGACATCTGGAAACGCTATTTCCTAGCAAGGAAGTGTCGCATTTACATTCATTTGAAGTGAATACGAGGTATACATAACAATCCACAATGAATATTATATCTGATCAAGAAACATAAAAATGAAATGCGACATCTCGTTTTAGGAAGCATTAGAAATCTATTGCTACGATACGTAGACATCTGCAAACGCTATTTCCTAGCTTGTAAGTGTCGCATTTACATTCTTTTGAAGTGAATACGAGGTATACATGACACTTCGCAATGAGTATTATATCTTATCATGAAACATAGGAGTGAAATGCGATATCGCGTTTTAGGAAGCATTGGAACTCGATTGCTACGATACGTAGACATCTGCAAACGCTATTTCCTAGCATGGATGTGTCGCATTTACATTCTTTTGAAGTGAATACGAGGTATACATGACACTTCGCAATGAATATTATATTTTATTACGAAACATAGAAATGAAATGCGACATCTCGTTTTAAGAAGCATTAGTACTCTATTGCTGTGATACGTAGACATCTGCAAACGCTATTTCCCAGCATGGAAGTGTCGCATTTACATTCATTTGAAGTGAATACGAGGTATACATGACACTTCGCAATGAGTATTATATCTTATCATGAAACATAGAACTGAGATGCGATATCGCGTTTTAGGAAGCATTAGAACTCTATTGCTACGATACGTAGACATCTGCAAACGCTATTTCCTAGCATGGAAGTGTCGCATTTACATTCTTTTGAAGTGAATACGAGGTATACATGACACTTCGCAATGAATATTATATTTTATTACGAAACATAGAAATGAAATGCGACATCTCGTTTTAAGAAGCATTAGTACTCTATTGCTGTGATACGTAGACATCTGCAAACGCTATTTCCGAGCATGGAAGTGTCGCATTTACATTCGTTTGAAGTGAATACGAGATATACATGACACTTCGCAATGAGTATTATATCTTATTATGAAACATAGAAGTGAGATTCGATATCGCGTTTTAAGAAGCATTAGAACTCCATTGCTACGATACACGGACATCTGCAAACGATATTTCCTAGCATGGAAGTGTCGCATTTACATACATTTGAAGTGAATACGGGGTATGCATGACACTTTGCAATGGATATTATATCCTATCATGAAACATAGAAATGAGATGCGACATCTCATTTTAAGAAGTATTAGAACTCTATTCATACGATACGTGGTCATCCTGATACGCTATTTCGTAGCAAGGAAGTGTCGCATTTACATTCTTTTGAAGATAATACGAGGTATACATAACACTTCGCAATGAATATTATATCTTATCAAGACATAGAAGTGAGATTCGATATCGCGTTCTAAGAAGTATTAGAACTTCATTGCTACGATACGTAGACATCTGCAAACAATATTTCCTAGCAAGGAAGTGTCGCATTTACATTCTTTTGAAGTGAATGCAATGTATACATAACACTCCATAATGAATATTACATCTTATTATGAAACATAGAAGTGAGATGCGATATCGCGTTTTAAGAAGCATTTGAACTTTATTGCTACGATGCGTAGACATCTGCAGACAATATATCCTAGCAAGGAAGTGTCGCATTTACATTCTTTTGAAGTGAATACGAGGTATACATAACATTCCACAATGAATATTATATCTTATTACGAAACATAGAAATGAAATGCGACATCTCGTTTTAAGATACATTAGTACCCTATTGCTGTGATACGTAGACATCTGCAAACGCTATTTCCTAGCATGGAAGTGTCGCATTTACATTCACTTGAAGTGAATACGAGATATACGTGACTTTTCGCAATGAATATTATATCTTATCATGAAACATAGGAATGAGGTGCTATGTCGCGTTTTGAGAAGCATTAGGACTCTATTGCTAATATACGTAGACATCTGCAAACAATATTTCCTAGCAAGGCAGTGTCGCATTTACATTCTTGTGATGTGAAATCGAGGTATACATGACACTTCGCAATGAATATTATATCTTATCATGAAACATAGAAGTGAGATGCGATATCGCGTTTTAAGAAGTATTAGAACTCTATTCCTACGATGCGTGGTCATCCGGAAACGCTATTTCCTAGCAAGGAAGTGTCGCATTTACATCCTTTTGAAGTGAATACGAGGTATAGATGACACTTCGCAATGAATATTATATCTGATCATGAAACATAGAAATGAGATGCGACATCGCGTTTTGAGAAGCATTAGAACCCTATTGCTTCGATACGTAGACATCTGCAAACTCTACTTCCTAGCAGCGAAGTGTCGCAATTACATTCTTTTGAAGTGAATACGAGGTATACATGACACTTCGCAATGAATATTATATCTTATCTCGAAACATAGGAGTGAGATGCGATGTCGCAATTTAGGAAGCACTAGAACACTATTGCTACGATGCGTTGATATCTGAAATGTTATTTCCTAGCAAGGAAGTGTCGCATTTACACTCTGTTGAAGTGAATACGAGGTATACATGACACTTCGCAATGAATATTATATCTTATCTCGAAACATAGGAGTGAGATGCGACATCTTGTTTTAAGAAGCATTAGAACTCTATCGCTACGATACGTAGACATCAGCAAACGCTATTTCCTAGCATGGAAGTGCCGCATTTACATTCATTTGAAGTGGACACGAGGTATACATTACACTTCGCATTGAATATTATATCTGTATCTCTGAAACATAGGAGTGAGATGCGATATCGCGATTTAAGAAGCACTAGAACTCTATTGCTACGATACGTAGACATCTGCAAACGCTATTTCCTAGCATGGAAGTGTCGCATTTACATTCTTTTGAAGTGAATACGAGGTATACATGACACTTCGCAATGAATATTATATTTTATTACGAAACATAGAAATGAAATGCGATATCGCGTTTTAAGAATCATAAGAACTCTATTGCTACGATACATAGACATCTGCAAACGCACTTTCCTTGCAAGGAAGTGTCGCATTAACATTCATATGAAGTGTAGACGAGGAATACATAACACTTCGCAAATCATATTATATCTTACCATGAAACATACAAAATGAGATGCGATATCGCGTTTATGAAGCATTAGAACTCTATTGCTACGATACCTAGACATCTGCAGATGCTATTTCCTAGCAAGAAGTGTCGCATTTACGTCATTTGAATCGTAGACGCAGAATGCATAACACTTCGCAATGATAATATATCTTATCATGAAACATAGATATGTGATGCAATATCTCGTTTTAAGAAGCATTTGAACTCTAATTGCTTCGATACGTAGACATCTGCAAACGCTATTACCTTGCAAGGAAGTGTCGCAATTTACATTCATTTGAAGTGTAGACGAGGAATACATACACTTCGCAAATCATATTATATCTTACCATGAAACATAGAAATGAGATGCGATATTGCGTTTTAAGAAGCATTAGAACTCTATTGCTACGATAGGTAGACATCTGCAAACGCTATTTCCTTGCAGGAAGTGTCGCATTTACATTCATTTGAAGTGTAGACGAGGAATACGTGACACTTCGCAAACCATATTATATCTTACAGTGAAACATAGAAATGAGATGCGATATTGCGTTTTAAGAAGCATTAGAAATCTATTGCTACGATACGTAGATATCTGCAAACGCTATTTCCTAGCGAGGAAGTATCGCATTCACATTCATTTGAAGTGTAGACGAGGAATGCATAATACTTCGCAATGAATATTATATCTTATCGTGAAACATAGATATGAGATGCGATATCGCGTTTTAAGAATCATAAGAACTCTATTGCTACGATACGTAGACATCTGCAGACGCTATTTCCTTGCAAGGAAGTGTCGCATTTACATTCATTTGAAGTGCAGACGAGGATACATAACACTTCGCAAACCATATTATATCTTAACATGAAACATAGGAATGAGATGCGATATCGCGTTTTTAAGAGCATTAGAACTCTACTGCCACGATAGGTAGACATCTGCAAACGCTATTTCCTTGCAAGGAAGTGTCGCATTTACATTCATTGAAGTGTAGACGAGGAATACATAACACTACGCAAATCATATTATATCTTACCATGAAACATAGAAAATGAGATGCGATATCGCGTTTTAAGAATCATAAGAACTCCATTGCTACGATACATAGACATCTGCAAACGCAACTTTCCTTGCAAGGAAGTGTCGCATTAACATTCATATGAAGTGTAGACGAGGAATACATAACACTTCGCAAATCATATTATATCTTACCATGAAACATACAAAATGAGATGCGATATCGCGTTTATGAAGCATTAGAACTCTATTGCTACGATACCTAGACATCTGCAGACGCTATTTCCTAGCAAGGAAGTGTCGCATTTACGTTCATTTGAATCGTAGACGCAAGAATGCATAACACTTCGCAAGGAATAATATATCTTATCATGAAACATAGATATGTGATGCAATATCTCGTTTTAAGAAGCATTGAACTCTATTGCTTCGATACGTAGACATCTGCAAACGCTATTTCCTAGCGAGGAAGTATCGCATTCACCATTCATTTGAAGTGTAGAAGAGGAATAGATAACACTTCCCAAATCATGTTATATCTTACAGTGAAACATAGAAATGAGATGCGATATCGCGTTTTAAGAAGCATTAGAAATCTATTGCTACGATACGTAGACATCTGCAAAACGCTTTTCCTTGCAAGGAAGTGTCGCATTTACTTTCATTTGAATCGTAGACGAGGAATGCAAACACTTCGCAATGAATATTATATCTTATCATGAAACATAGATATGAGAAGCAATATCTCGTTTTAAGAAGCATTAGAACTCTATTGCTACGATACCTAGACATCTGCAGACGCTATTCCTAGCAAGGAAGTGTCGCATTTACATTCATTTGAAGTGTAGGCGAGGAATACATGACACTTCGCAAATCATATTATATCTTACCATGAAACATAGAAATAGGATGCGATCTCGCGTTTTAAGAAGCATTATAAAGCTATTGCAACGATACGTAGACATCTGCAAACGCTATTTCCTAGCGAGGAAGTATCGCATTCAAATTCATTTGAAGTGTAGACGAGGAATACATATCACTTCGCAAATCATATTATATCTTACCATGAAACATAGAAATGAGATGCGAAATCGCGTTTCAAGAAGCATTAGAACTCTATTGCTACGATAGGTAGACATCTGCAAACGCTATTTCCTTGCAAGGAAGTGTCGCATTTACATTCATTTGAAGTGCAGACGAGGAATACATGACACTTCCCAAACCATATTATATCTTACAGTGAAACATAGAAATGAGATGCGATATCGCGTATTAAGAAGCATTAGAAATCTATTGCTACGATACGTAGACATCTGCAAACGCTATTTCTAGCGAGGAAATATCGCAGTCACATTCATTTGAAGTGTAGACGAGGAATACATGACACTTCGCAAATCATATTATATCTTACCATGAAACATAGAAATGAGATGCGATATTGCGTTTTAAGAAGCATTAGAAAGCTATTGCTACGATGCGTAGACATCTGCAAACGCTATTTCCTAGCGAGGAAGTATCGCATTCACATTCACTTGAAGTGTAGACGAGGAATACATAACACTTCGCAAATCATGTTATATCTTATCATGAAACATAGAAATGAGATGCGTTGTCGCGTTTTAAGGATCATATGAACTCTATTGCTACGATACGTAGACATCTGCAAACGCTATTTCCTAGCGAGGAAGTGTCGCATTCACATTCACTGAAGTGTATACGAGAATACATGACAATTCGCAAATCATATTATATCTTACCATGAAACATAGAAATGAGATGCGATATCGCGTTTTAAGAATCAAAGAAACTCTATTGCTACGATACGTAGACATCTGCAAACGCTATTTCTTGCAAGGAAGTGTCGCATTTACATCATTTGAATCGTAGACGAGGAATGCATAATACTTCGCAATGAATATTATATCTTATCATGAAACATAGATATGAGATGCAATATCTCGTTTTAAGAAGCATTTGAACTCTATTGCTTCGATACGTAGACATCTGCAATCGCTATTTCCTGGCAAGGAAGTGTCGCATTTACATTCATTTGAAGTGTAGACGAGGAATACATAACACTTCGCAAATCATATTATATCTTACCATGAAACATAGAAATGAGATGCGATATCGCGTTTTAAGAAGCATTAGAACACTAATGCTACTACAGGTAGACATTTGCAAACGCTATTTCCTTGCAAGGAAGTGTCGCACTTACATTCACTTGAAGTGTAGAGGAGGAATACATAACACTTCGCAAATCATGTTACATCTTACAGTGAAACATAGAAATGAGATGCGATATCGCGTTTTAAGAAGCATTAGAAATCTATTGCTACGATACGTAGACATCTGCAAACGCTATTTCCTAGCGAGGAAGTATCGCATTCACATTCATTTGAAGTGTAGACGAGGAATACATAACACTTCCCAAATCATGTTACATCTTACAGTGAAACATAGAAATGAGATGCTATATCGCGTTTTAAGAAGCATTAGAAATCTATTGCTACGATACGTAGACATCTGCAAACGCTATTTCCTAGCGAGGAAGTATCGCATTCACATTCATTTGAAGTGTAGACGAGGAATACATAACACTTCCCAAATCATGTTACATCTTACAGTGAAACATAGAAATGAGATGCGATATCGCGTTTTAAGAAGCATTAGAAATCTATTGCTACGATACGTAGACATCTGCAAACGCTATTTCCTAGCGAGGAAGTATCGCATTCACATTCATTTGAAGTGTAGACGTGGAATACATAACACTTTCCAAATCATGTTATATCTTACCATGAAACATAGAAATGAGATGCGATATCGCGTTTTAAGAATCATATGAACTCTATTGCTACGATACGTAGACATCTGCAAACGCTATTTCCTTGCAAGGACTGTCACAGTAACATAATTTTGAAGTGAATACCAGTTATACATGGCTCTTCGCAATGAATATTATTTTTTTATCATGAAACATAGAAGTGAGGTGCGACATCTCGTTTTAAGAAACATTAAAACTCTATTGTTTCGATGCGTAGACATCTGCACTCGCTATTTCCTAGCAAGGAAGTGCCGCATTTACATTCATTTGAAGTGTATGCGAGATATAAGAGACACATCGCAATGAATATTATATCTTATCATGAAACATAGAAATGAAATGCGATATCGCGTTTTAAGAAGCATTAGAACTCTATTGCTTCGATATGGAGACATCTGCAAACACTATTTCCTAGCAAGGAAGGACCGCATTTACATTCATTTGAAGTGTATGCGTGGTATAATTGACACTGGGCAATGCATATTATACCTTATGAGGAAACATAGAAGTGTAATGCGATATCGCGATTTAGAAAGCAGTAGAACCTTGTTGCTTCGATACGTAGACATCTGCAAACGCTATTTCCTAGCAAGGAAGTGTCGCATTTACATACTTTTGAAGTGGTTACGTGGTATACATGACACTCCGCAATGAATATTATATCGCATCATGAAACATAGAAATGATATGCGACATCTCGTTTTAAGAAGCGTTAGAACTCTGCTACTACGATACGTAGACATCTGGAAACGCTATTTCCTAGCAAGGAAGTGTCGCATTTACATTCATTTGAAGTGAATACGAGGTATACATAACAATCCACAATGAATATTATATCTGATCAAGAAACATAAAAATGAAATGCGACATCTCGTTTTAGGAAGCATTAGAAATCTATTGCTACGATACGTAGACATCTGCAAACGCTATTTCCTAGCTTGTAAGTGTCGCATTTACATTCTTTTGAAGTGAATACGAGGTATACATGACACTTCGCAATGAGTATTATATCTTATCATGAAACATAGGAGTGAAATGCGATATCGCGTTTTAGGAAGCATTAGAACTCGATTGCTACGATACGTAGACATCTGCAAACGCTATTTCCTAGCATGGATGTGTCGCATTTACATTCTTTTGAAGTGAATACGAGGTATACATGACACTTCGCAATGAATATTATATTTTATTACGAAACATAGAAATGAAATGCGACATCTCGTTTTAAGAAGCATTAGTACTCTATTGCTGTGATACGTAGACATCTGCAAACGCTATTTCCCAGCATGGAAGTGTCGCATTTACATTCATTTGAAGTGAATACGAGGTATACATGACACTTCGCAATGAGTATTATATCTTATCATGAAACATAGAACTGAGATGCGATATCGCGTTTTAGGAAGCATTAGAACTCTATTGCTACGATACGTAGACATCTGCAAACGCTATTTCCTAGCATGGAAGTGTCGCATTTACATTCTTTTGAAGTGAATACGAGGTATACATGACACTTCGCAATGAATATTATATTTTATTACGAAACATAGAAATGAAATGCGACATCTCGTTTTAAGAAGCATTAGTACTCTATTGCTGTGATACGTAGACATCTGCAAACGCTATTTCCGAGCATGGAAGTGTCGCATTTACATTCGTTTGAAGTGAATACGAGATATACATGACACTTCGCAATGAGTATTATATCTTATTATGAAACATAGAAGTGAGATTCGATATCGCGTTTTAAGAAGCATTAGAACTCCATTGCTACGATACACGGACATCTGCAAACGATATTTCCTAGCATGGAAGTGTCGCATTTACATACATTTGAAGTGAATACGGGGTATGCATGACACTTTGCAATGGATATTATATCCTATCATGAAACATAGAAATGAGATGCGACATCTCATTTTAAGAAGTATTAGAACTCTATTCATACGATACGTGGTCATCCTGATACGCTATTTCGTAGCAAGGAAGTGTCGCATTTACATTCTTTTGAAGATAATACGAGGTATACATAACACTTCGCAATGAATATTATATCTTATCAAGACATAGAAGTGAGATTCGATATCGCGTTCTAAGAAGTATTAGAACTTCATTGCTACGATACGTAGACATCTGCAAACAATATTTCCTAGCAAGGAAGTGTCGCATTTACATTCTTTTGAAGTGAATGCAATGTATACATAACACTCCATAATGAATATTACATCTTATTATGAAACATAGAAGTGAGATGCGATATCGCGTTTTAAGAAGCATTTGAACTTTATTGCTACGATGCGTAGACATCTGCAGACAATATATCCTAGCAAGGAAGTGTCGCATTTACATTCTTTTGAAGTGAATACGAGGTATACATAACATTCCACAATGAATATTATATCTTATTACGAAACATAGAAATGAAATGCGACATCTCGTTTTAAGATACATTAGTACCCTATTGCTGTGATACGTAGACATCTGCAAACGCTATTTCCTAGCATGGAAGTGTCGCATTTACATTCACTTGAAGTGAATACGAGATATACGTGACTTTTCGCAATGAATATTATATCTTATCATGAAACATAGGAATGAGGTGCTATGTCGCGTTTTGAGAAGCATTAGGACTCTATTGCTAATATACGTAGACATCTGCAAACAATATTTCCTAGCAAGGCAGTGTCGCATTTACATTCTTGTGATGTGAAATCGAGGTATACATGACACTTCGCAATGAATATTATATCTTATCATGAAACATAGAAGTGAGATGCGATATCGCGTTTTAAGAAGTATTAGAACTCTATTCCTACGATGCGTGGTCATCCGGAAACGCTATTTCCTAGCAAGGAAGTGTCGCATTTACATCCTTTTGAAGTGAATACGAGGTATAGATGACACTTCGCAATGAATATTATATCTGATCATGAAACATAGAAATGAGATGCGACATCGCGTTTTGAGAAGCATTAGAACCCTATTGCTTCGATACGTAGACATCTGCAAACTCTACTTCCTAGCAGCGAAGTGTCGCAATTACATTCTTTTGAAGTGAATACGAGGTATACATGACACTTCGCAATGAATATTATATCTTATCTCGAAACATAGGAGTGAGATGCGATGTCGCAATTTAGGAAGCACTAGAACACTATTGCTACGATGCGTTGATATCTGAAAATGTTATTTCCTAGCAAGGAAGTGTCGCATTTACACTCTGTTGAAGTGAATACGAGGTATACATGACACTTCGCAATGAATATTATATCTTATCTCGAAACATAGGAGTGAGATGCGACATCTTGTTTTAAGAAGCATTAGAACTCTATCGCTACGATACGTAGACATCAGCAAACGCTATTTCCTAGCATGGAAGTGCCGCATTTACATTCATTTGAAGTGGACACGAGGTATACATTACACTTCGCATTGAATATTATATCTTATCTCGAAACATAGGAGTGAGATGCGATATCGCGATTTAAGAAGCACTAGAACTCTATTGCTACGATACGTAGACATCTGCAAACGCTATTTCCTAGCATGGAAGTGTCGCATTTACATTCTTTTGAAGTGAATACGAGGTATACATGACACTTCGCAATGAATATTATATTTTATTACGAAACATAGAAATGAAATGCGATATCGCGTTTTAAGAATCATAAGAACTCTATTGCTACGATACATAGACATCTGCAAACGCACTTTCCTTGCAAGGAAGTGTCGCATTAACATTCATATGAAGTGTAGACGAGGAATACATAACACTTCGCAAATCATATTATATCTTACCATGAAACATACAAAATGAGATGCGATATCGCGTTTATGAAGCATTAGAACTCTATTGCTACGATACCTAGACATCTGCAGACGCTATTTCCTAGCAAGGAAGTGTCGCATTTACGTTCATTTGAATCGTAGACGCAGAATGCATAACACTTCGCAATGAATAATATATCTTATCATGAAACATAGATATGTGATGCAATATCTCGTTTTAAGAAGCATTTGAACTCTATTGCTTCGATACGTAGACATCTGCAAACGCTATTTCCTAGCGAGGAAGTATCGCATTCACATTCATTTGAAGTGTAGAAGAGGAATAGATAACACTTCCCAAATCATGTTATATCTTACAGTGAAACATAGAAATGAGATGCGATATCGCGTTTTAAGAAGCATTAGAAATCTATTGCTACGATACGTAGACATCTGCAAACGCTATTTCCTAGCGAGGAAGTATCGCATTCACATTCACTTGAAGTGTAGACGAGGAATACATAACACTTCCCAAATCATGTTATATCTTACCATGAAACATAGAAATGGGATGCGATATCGCGTTTTAAGAATCATATGAACTCTATTGCTACGATACGTAGACATCTGCAAACGCTATTTCCTTGCAAGGAAGTGTCGCATTTACTTTCATTTGACTCGTAGACGAGGAATGCATAACACTTCGCAATGAATATTATATCTTATCATGAAACATAGATATGAGAAGCAATATCTCGTTTTAAGAAGCATTAGAACTCTATTGCTACGATACCTAGACATCTGCAGACGCTATTTCCTAGCAAGGAAGTGTCGCATTTACATTCATTTGAAGTGTAGGCGAGGAATACATGACACTTCGCAAATCATATTATATCTTACCATGAAACATAGAAATAGGATGCGATCTCGCGTTTTAAGAAGCATTATAAAGCTATTGCAACGATACGTAGACATCTGCAAACGCTATTTCCTAGCGAGGAAGTATCGCATTCAAATTCATTTGAAGTGTAGACGAGGAATACATATCACTTCGCAAATCATATTATATCTTACCATGAAACATAGAAATGAGATGCGAAATCGCGTTTCAAGAAGCATTAGAACTCTATTGCTACGATAGGTAGACATCTGCAAACGCTATTTCCTTGCAAGGAAGTGTCGCATTTACATTCATTTGAAGTGCAGACGAGGAATACGTGACACTTCGCAAACCATATTATATCTTACAGTGAAACATAGAAATGAGATGCGATATCGCGTATTAAGAAGCATTAGAAATCTATAGCTACGATACGTAGACATCTGCAAACGCTATTTCCTAGCGAGGAAATATCGCAGTCACATTCATTTGAAGTGTAGACGAGGAATACATGACACTTCGCAAATCATATTATATCTTACCATGAAACATAGAAATGAGATGCGATATTGCGTTTTAAGAAGCATTAGAAAGCTATTGCTACGATGCGTAGACATCTGCAAACGCTATTTCCTAGCGAGGAAGTATCGCATTCACATTCACTTGAAGTGTAGACGAGGAATACATAACACTTCGCAAATCATGTTATATCTTATCATGAAACATAGAAATGAGATGCGTTGTCGCGTTTTAAGGATCATATGAACTCTATTGCTACGATACGTAGACATCTGCAAACGCTATTTCCTAGCGAGGAAGTGTCGCATTCACATTCACTTGAAGTGTATACGAGGAATACATGACAATTCGCAAATCATATTATATCTTACCATGAAACATAGAAATGAGATGCGATATCGCGTTTTAAGAATCATAAGAACTCTATTGCTACGATACGTAGACATCTGCAAACGCTATTTCCTTGCAAGGAAGTGTCGCATTTACATTCATTTGAATCGTAGACGAGGAATGCATAATACTTCGCAATGAATATTATATCTTATCATGAAACATAGATATGAGATGCAATATCTCGTTTTAAGAAGCATTTGAACTCTATTGCTTCGATACGTAGACATCTGCAATCGCTATTTCCTGGCAAGGAAGTGTCGCATTTACATTCATTTGAAGTGTAGACGAGGAATACATAACACTTCGCAAATCATATTATATCTTACCATGAAACATAGAAATGAGATGCGATATCGCGTTTTAAGAAGCATTAGAACACTATTGCTACTATAGGTAGACATTTGCAAACGCTATTTCCTTGCAAGGAAGTGTCGCACTTACATTCACTTGAAGTGTAGAGGAGGAATACATAACACTTCGCAAATCATATTACATCATACCATGAAACATAGAAATGAGATGCGATATCGCGTTTTAAGAAGCATTAGAAAGCTATTGCTACGATACGTAGACATCTGCAAACGCTATTTCCTAGCGCGGAAATATCGCATTCACATTCATTTGAAGTGTAGACGAGGAATACATGACACTTCGCAAATCATATTATATCTTACCATGAAACATAGAAATGAGATGCGATATCGCGTTTTAAGAAGCATTAGAAAGCTATTGCTACGATACGTAGACATCTGCAAACGCTATTTCCTAGCGAGGAAGTATCGCATTCACATTCATTTGAAGTGTAGACGAGGAACACATAACACTTCGCAATTCATGTTATATCCTACCATGAAACATAGAAATGAGATGCGTTATCGCGTTTTAAGAATCATATGAACTCTATTGCTACGATACGTAGACATCTGCAAACGCTATTTCCTAGCGAGGAAGTATCGCATTCACATTCATTTGAAGTGTAGGCGAGGAATACATAACACTTCCCAAATCATGTTACATCTTACAGTGAAACATAGAAATGAGATGCGATATCGCGTTTTAAGAAGCATTAGAAATCTATTGCTACGATACGTAGACATCTGCAAACGCTATTTCCTAGCGAGGAAGTATCGCATTCACATTCATTTGAAGTGTAGACGAGGAATACATAACACTTCCCAAATCATGTTACATCTTACAGTGAAACATAGAAATGAGATGCGATATCGCGTTTTAAGAAGCATTAGAAATCTATTGCTACGATACGTAGACATCTGCAAACGCTATTTCCTAGCGAGGAAGTATCGCATTCACATTCATTTGAAGTGTAGACGTGGAATACATAACACTTTCCAAATCATGTTATATCTTACCATGAAACATAGAAATGAGATGCGATATCGCGTTTTAAGAATCATATGAACTCTATTGCTACGATACGTAGACATCTGCAAACGCTATTTCCTTGCAAGGAAGTGTCGCATTTACTTTCATTTGAATCGTAGACGAGGAATGCATAACACTTCGCAATGAATATTATATCTTATCATGAAACATAGATATGAGATGCAATATCTCGTTTTAAGAAGCATTAGAACTCTATTGCTACGATACCTAGACATCTGCAGATGCTATTTCCTAGCAAGGAAGTGTCGCATTTACATTCATTTGAAGTGTAGGCGAGGAATACATGACACTTCGCATATCATATTATATCTTACCATGAAACATAGAAATGGGATGCGATCTCGCGTTTTAAGAAGCATTATAAAGCTATTGCTACGATACGTAGACATCTGCAAACGCTATTTCCTAGCGAAGAAGTATCGCATTCAAATTCATTTGAAGTGTAGACGAGGAATACATAACACTTCGCAAATCATGTTATATCTTACCATGAAACACAGAAATGAGATGCGATATTGTCACGTCCCGAGGTGCGGTTGCGCTCGCAACGGTGGCACAAAGTCGTAACCGTTCCCGAAAATAACGCGAATTGCGTCCGGACCGGGTTCGTTGGCGTTTCGGACTCGATAAAACGGTAATTAACACGAAACTTACCTTGTGATGGCTTGATTCTACTGTCTGATTTCTCTTTCCAGGTACCTGGAGCGCCTTGGATCCGCAACCGGGATGGCGGCGGCGTACGGCTGGAACTGAGGTACGGGTCGTGCGGCGAAGGAAACCTCCTTCACAGGAACCAGGACTCGAACGCAGGAAATTGAATATTCTGGTGCATCACCCACGTATTCCCGAGCGAGACGACGAATAAACTCTCTCCTCCCCGCGCGTCGTGTACGCTTTGTCGGAGGTGCAAGGCTCGTCGAGAATACTTGAACTTCGGTTGAATACGGCACGGCTAAGCGTTGGTTCGCTCTAGCTTACCGGGATCGACCTGGGCGCAAGATATTCTGTACACGGTAGAAGTGAGGATGGAGCAACTAAGCGCTGGTTCGCTCTAGTCGTCGAGCCTCAAGACTATCGCAGATGAGATATGGAATTAGAATAATCGCGAGCGTACCCGTGGATTAGAATTAAGGAATTGTATTTGAACTCGAATAAAGATACTTTGAATCTGGTAAAAATAAACTATATTCTATGATTTCACTATACTAGATACACTTGACTAAATTCTAAGTTACTGACTAGCGATTACAATGAGAATTAGAAATAGTATAAAGTATCGAATGGACTCCGCTATGGGAGTATGGATAGAGACGAATGCATTAGAGCTAATTGCTCGTTGCGAATGAGCCTATTGCTCGGATCGGAAGTGCATCGTTCGGATGCTGGATTAGAACTCCCCGGTTCGGAGATGAGATACGAACTCTCCAGTTCGGAGATGAGATTGGAACTCTCCCGTTCGGAGGTGAGATTGGAACTGACTCTCGGATCTCGCGTCCGCGACCTCCTCGGGTCGCGCGGCGCGCGAGTCGCTGGGCCCTCGCGGTGGGGCGGACGGTCGGAGTAGGGCGGCCGCTCGGCCCTCGTGGTGGGGCGGCCGTTCGGAGTGGGGCGCGGCCCGCGTTAAGCGTGAGCCGCGAGCGTCGAGTGTGCGCGCGAGTGCACGGAACATAGCCGTGCATGAATGAAATATATACATATATTCACTTAAATCTAGGTGTGTGTTGGTGTGTATGTACATAGGTGAGTAGTGTCCTTATTCTAATCCCACATGTACGAGAAGTACGTATAGGGCTTCGTGATCGCTGGGGATTCGACCCAGTATGTGTCGGAGAGCTCCTCGCCCTCGTAATACGGGGTGAAGTCCTCCCCCTCGTGTGTAGAGATCGCGCGTGGGCGCGGCATGCTGCATCCTTCTTCCCTCTCGTACCTTTGTCTCCTTCTGTAAGGACGGCGAGTCGGCGGGTGGCCCGTGTGCAGGGGCTCCGGATACGGATGCTGGGGATGATGAGTTGGACGCCGGAGGGTGGCAGGCGGTACGCCTGACGTTACAATATCGCGTTTTAAGAATCATATGAACTCTTTTGCTACGATACGTAGACATCGGCAGACGCTATTTCCTTTCAAGGGAGTGTCGCATTTACATTCATTTGAAGTGCAGACGAGGAGCACATAACACTTAGCAAATCATATTATATCTTACCATGAAACATAGAAATGAGATGCGATATCGCGTTCTAAGAAGCATTAAAAATCTATTGCTACGATACGTAGACATCTGCAAACGCTATTTCCTGGCGAGGAAGTATCGCATTCACATTCATTTGAGGTGTAGACGAGGAATACATAACACTTCCCAAATCATGTTATATCTTACCATGAAACATACAAATGAGATGCGATATCGCGTTTTAAGAATCATATGAACTCTATTGCTACGATACGTAGACATCTGCAAACGCTATTTCCTAGCGAGGAAGTATCGCATTCACATTCATTTGAAGTGTAGACGAGGAATACATAACACTTCGCAAATCATGTTATATCTTACCATGAAACATAGAAATGAGATGCGTTATCGCGTTTTAAGAATCGTATGAACTCTATTGCTACGATACGTAGACATCTGCAAACGCTATTTCCTAGCGAGGAAGTATCGCATTCACATTCATTTGAAGTGTAGACGAGGAATACATAACACTTCCCAAAACATGTTATATCTTACAGTGGAACATAGAAATGAGATGCGATATCGCGTTTTAAGAAGCATTAGAAATCTATTGCTACGATACGTAGACATCTGCAAACGCTATTTCCTAGCGAGGAAGTATCGCATTCACATTCACTTGAAGTGTAGACGAGGAATACATAACACATCCCAAATCATGTTATATCTTACCATGAAACATAGAAATGGGATGCGATATCGCGTTTTAAGAATCATATGAACTCTATTGCTACGATACGTAGACATCTGCAAACGCTATTTCCTTGCAAGGAAGTGTCACATTTACTTTCATTTGAATCGTAGACGTGGAATGCATAACACTTCGCAATGAATATTATATCTTATCATGAAACATAGATATGAGATGCAATATCTCGTTATAAGAAGCATTAGAACTCTATTGCTACGATACCTAGACATCTGCATACGCTATTTCCTAGCAAGGAAGTGTCGCATTTACATTCATTTGAAGCGTAGACGAGGAATACATGACACTTCGCAAACCATATTATATCTTACAGTGAAACATAGAAATGAGATGCGATATCGCGTTTTAAGAAGCATTAGAAATCTATTGCTACGATACGTAGACATCTGCAAACGCTATTTCCTAGCGAGGAAATATCGCAGTCACATTCATTTGAAGTGTAGACGAGGAATACATGACACTTCGCAAATCATATTATATCTTACCATGAAACATAGGAATGAGATGCGATATCGCGTTTTAAGAATCATAAGAACTCTATTGCTTCGATACGTAGACACCTGCAAACGCTATTTCCTTGCAAGGAAGTGTCGCATTTACATTCATTTGAAGTGTAGACGAGGAATACATGACACTTCGCAAACCATATTATATCTTACAGTGAAACATAGAAATGAGATGCGATATCGCGTTTTAAGAAGCATTAGAAATCTATTGCTACGATACGTAGACATCTGCAAACGCTATTTCCTAGCGAGGAAATATCGCAGTCACATTCATTTGAAGTGTAGACGAGGAATACATGACACTTCGCAAATCATATTATATCTTACCATGAAACATAGAAATGAGATTCGATATCGCGTTTTAAGAATCATAAGAACTCTATTGCTTCGATACGTAGACACCTGCAAACGCTATTTCCTTGCAAGGAAGTGTCGCATTTACATTCATTTGAAGTGTAGACGAGGAATACATGACACTTCGCAAATCATATTATATCTTACCATGAAACATAGAAATGACATGCGATATCGCGTTTTAAGAAGCATTAGAAAGCTATTGCTACGAAACGTAGACATCTGCAAACGCTATTTCCTTTCAAGGAAGTGTCGCATTTACATTCATTTGAAGTGTAGACGAGGAATACATGACACTTCGCAAATCATATTATATCTTACCATGAAACAAAGAAATGAGATGCGATATCGCGTTTTTAGAATCATAAGAACTCTATTGCTACGATACGTAGACATCTGCAAACGCTATTTCCTAGCGAGGAAGTGTCGCATTCACATTCATTTGAAGTGTAGACGAGGAATACATAACACATCGCAAATTATGTTATATCCTACCATGAAACATAGAAATGAGATGCGATATCGCGCTTTAAGAATCATATGAACTCTATTGCTACGATACGTAGACATCTGCAAACGCTACTTCCTAGCGAGGAAGTGTCGCATTCACATTCATTTCAAGCGTAGACGAGGAATACATGACACTTCGCAAATCATATTATATCTTTCCATGAAACATAGAAATTGGATGCGATATCGCGTTTTAAGAATCATAAGAACTCTATTGCTACGATACGTAGACATCTGCAAACGCTATTTCCCAGTGAGGAAGTATCGCATTCACATTCATTTGAAGTGTAGACGAGGAATACTGTCACGTCCCGAGGTGCGGTTGCGCTCGCAACGGTGGCACAAAGTCGTAACCGTTCCCGAAAATAACGCGAATTGCGTCCGGACCGGGTTCGTTGGCGTTTCGGACTCGATAAAACGGTAATTAACACTAAACTTACCTTGCGAAGGCTTGATTCCGCTGTCTGATTTCTATTTCCAGGTACCTGGAGCGCCTTGGATCCGCAACCGGGATGGCGGCGGCGTACGGCTGGAACGGAGGTACGGGTCGTGCGGCGAAGGAAACCTCCTTCACAGGAACCAGGACTCGAACGCAGGAAATTGAATATTCTGGTGCATCACCCACGTATGCCCGAGCGAGACGACGAATAAACTCTCTCCTCCCCGCGCGTCGTGTACGCTTTGTCGGAGGTGCAAGGCTCGTCGAGAATACTTGAACTTCGGTTGAGTACGGCGCGGCTAAGCGTTGGTTCGCTCTAGCTTACCGGGATCGACCTGGGCGCAAGATATTCTGTACACGGTAGAAGTGAGGATGGAGCAACTAAGCGCTGGTTCGCTCTAGTCGTCGAGCCTCAAGACTATCGTAGATGAGATATAGAAATAGAATAATCGCGAGCGTACCCGTGGAGTGGAATTAAGGAATTGTATTTGAACTCGAATAAAGATACTTTGAATCTGGTAAAAATAAACTATATTCTATGATTTCACTATTCTAAATACACTTGACTAAGTTCTAAGTTACTGACTAGCGATTACAATGAGAATTAGAAATAGTATAAAGTATCGAATGGACTCCGCTATGGGAGTATGGATAGAGACGAATGCATTAGAGCTAATTGCTCGTTGCGAATGAGCCTATTGCTCGGATCGGAAGTGCATCGTTCGGATGCTGGATTAGAACTCCTCGGTTCGGAGATGAGTTAGCAACTCTCCAGTTCGGAGGTGAGATTGGAACTGACTCTCGGATCTCGCGTCCGCGACCTCCTCGGGTCGCGCGGCGCGCGAGTCGCTGGACCCTCGCGGGTGGGGCGGACGGTCGGAGTAGGGCGGCCGCTCGGCCCTCGTGGTGGGGCGGCCGTTCGGAGTGGGGCGCGGCCCGCATTAAGCGTGAGCCGCGAGCGTCGAGTGTGCGCGCGAGTACACGGAACATAGCCGTGCATGAATGAAATATATACATATATTTACTTAAATCTAGGTGTGTGTTGGTGTGTATGTACATAGGTGAGTAGTGTCCCTTATTCTAATCCCACATGTACGAGAAGTACGTATAGGGCTTCGTGATCGCTGGGGATTCGACCCAGTACGTGTCGGAGAGCTCCTCGCCCTCGTAGTACGGGGTGAAGTCCTCCCCCTCGTGTGTGGAGATCGCGCGTGGACGCGGCATGCTGCATCCTTCTTCCCTCTCGTACCTTTGTCTCCTTCTGTAGGGACGGCGAGTCGGCGGGTGGCCCGTGTGCAGGGGCTCCGGATACGGATGCTGGGGATGATGAGGTGGACGCCGGAGGGTGGCAGGCGGTACGCCTGACGTTACAATACATAACACTTCGCAAATCATGTTATATCTTACCATGAAACATAGAAATGAGATGCGATATCGCGTTCTAAGAAGCATTAGAACTTTATAGCTACGATAGGTAGACATCTGCAAACGCTATTTCCTTGCAAGGAAGTGTCGCATTTACATTCATTTGAAGTGTAGACGAGGAATACATGACACTTCGCAAATCATATTATATCTTACCATGAAACATAGAAATGAGATGCAATATCTCGTTTTAAGAAGCATTTGAACTCTATTGCTTCGATACGTAGACATCTGCAATCGCTACTTCCTTGCAAGGAAGTGTCGCATTTACATTCATTTGAAGTGTAGACGAGGAATACATAACACTTCGCAAATCATATTACATCTTACCATGAAACATAGAAATGAGATGCGAAATCGCGTTTTAAGAAGCATTAGAACTCTATTGCTACGATACCTCGACATCTGCAGACGCTATTTCCTAGCAAGGAAGTGTCGCATTTACATTCATTTGAAGTGTAGACGAGGAATACATGACACTTCGCAAATCATATTATATCTTACCATGAAACATAGAAATGAGATGCAATATCTCGTTTTAAGAAGCATTTGAACTCTATTGCTTCGATACGTAGACATCTGCAATCGCTACTTCCTTGCAAGGAAGTGTCGCATTTACATTCATTTGAAGTGTAGACGAGGAATACATAACACTTCGCAAATCATATTACATCTTACCATGAAACATAGAAATGAGATGCGAAATCGCGTTTTAAGAAGCATTAGAACTCTATTGCTACGATACCTCGACATCTGCAGACGCTATTTCCTAGCAAGGAAGTGTCGCATTTACATTCATTTGAAGTGTAGACGAGGAATACATGACACTTCGCAAATCATATTATATCTTACCATGAAACATAGAAATGAGATGCGACATCGCGTTTTAAGAATCATATGAACTCTATTGCTACGATACGTAGCCATCTGCAAACGCTATTTCCTAGCGAGGAAGTGTCGCATTCGCATTCATTTGAAGTGTAGACGAGGAATACATAACACTTCGCAATTCATATTACATCTTACCATGAAACATAGAAATGAAATGCGATATCGCGTTTTAAGAAGCGTTAGAACTCTATTGCTACGATACCTAGACATCTGCAGACGCTATTTCCTAGCAAGGAAGTGTCGCATTTACATTCATTTGAAGTGTAGGCCAGGAATACATGACACTTCGCAAATCATATTATATCTTACCATGAAACATAGATATGAGATGCAATATCTCGTTTTAAGAAGCATTTGAACTCTATTGCTGCGATACGTAGACATCTGCAATCGCTACTTCCTTGCAAGGAAGTGTCGCATTTACATTCATTTGAAGTGTAGGCGAGGAATACATAACACTTCGCAATGTATATTATATCTTACCATGAAACATAGAAATGAGATGCGATATCGCGTTTTAAAAAGCATTAGAACTCTATTGCCACGATACCTAGACATCTGCAGACGCTATTGTAACGTCAGGCGTACCGCCTGCCACCCTCCGGCGTCCACCTCATCATCCCCAGCATCCGTATCCGGAGCCCCTGCACACGGGCCACCCGCCGACTCGCCGTCCCTACAGAAGGAGACAAAGGTACGAGAGGGAAGAAGGATGCAGCATGCCGCGCCCACGCGCGATCTCCACACACGAGGGGGAGGACTTCACCCCGTATTACGAGGGCGAGGAGCTCTCCGACACGTACTGGGTCGAATCCCCAGCGATCACGAAGCCCTATACGTACTTCTCGTACATGTGGGATTAGAATAAGGACACTACTCACCTATGTACATACACACCAACACACACCTAGATTTAAGTGAATATATGTATATATTTCATTCATGCACGGCTATGTTCCGTGCACTCGCGCGCACAATCGACGCTCGCGGCTCACGCTTAACGCGGGCCGCGCCCCACTCCGAACGGCCGCCCCACCACGAGGGCCGAGCGGCCGCCCTACTCCGACCGTCCGCCCCACCGCGAGGGCCCAGCGACTCGCGCGCCGCGCGACCCGAGGAGGTCGCGGACGCGAGATCCGAGAGTCAGTTCGTAACTCATCTCCGAACTGGAGAGTTGCTAACTCATCTCCGAACTGGAGAGTTCGTAACTCATCTCCGAACTGGAGAGTTGCTAACTCATCTCCGAACTGGAGAGTTCGTATCTCATCTCCGAACCGAGGAGTTCTAATCCAGCATCCGAACGATGCACTTCCGATCCGAGCAATAGGCTCATTCGCAACGAGCAATTAGCTCTAATGCATTCGTCTCTATCCATACTCCCATAGCGGAGTCCATTCGATACTTTATACTATTTCTAATTCACATTGTAATCGTTAGTCAGTAACTTAGAATTTAGTCAAGTGTATTTAGTATAGTGAAATCATAGAATATAGTTTATTTTTACCAGATTCAAAGTATCTTTATTCGAGTTCAAATACAATTCCTTAATTCTACTCCACGGGTACGCTCGCGATTATTCTATTTCTATATCTCATCTGCGATAGTCTTGAGGCTCGACGACTAGAGCGAACCAGCGCTTAGTTGCTCCATCCTCACTTCTACCGTATACAGAATATCTTGCGCCCAGGTTGATCCCGATAAGCTAGAGCGAACCAACGCTTAGCCGCGCCGTACTCGACCGAAGTTCAAGTATTCTCGACGAGCCTTGCACCTCCGACAAAGCGTACACGACGCGCGGGGAGGAGAGAGTTTATTCGTCGTCTCGCTCGGGAATACGTGGGTGATGCACCAGAATATTCAATTTCCTGCGTTCGAGTCCTGGTTCCTGTGAAGGAGGTTTCCTTCACCGCACGACCCGTACCTCCGTTCCAGCCGTACGCCGCCGCCATCCCGGTTGCGGATCCAAGGCGCTCCAGGTACCTGGAAAGAGAAATCAGAGAGTAGAATCAAGCCATCACAAGGTAAGTTTCGTGTTAATTACCGTTTTATCGAGTCCGAAACGCCAACGAACCCGGTCCGGACGCAATTCGCGTTATTTTCGGGAACGGTTACGACTTTGTGCCACCGTTGCGAGCGCAACCGCACCTCGGGACGTGACACGAAAGTTATTTTTGGTGACAGCGGTGGGATAGCCACGCGTTTCCTCCGGAAATTCCGCCGAAAGGAACCGCGAAACTAGATATGGCAACCCGGACTCCGACAAAAACGCGCCAGCAGACACAGCGAGCCGCCGCGATGGCCGATTCCGAACGCGAAAAACGCACTAGCAGAACGCTCGACTTCCAAGACGCTATCGCCGAGCCTCTTCTTAGTACCGCGCAACCAAATACTTCCACGAAAAATACGAAAACGACCGATCCGAGTAATGCCGCGTTGCTCCAGCAAATAGAAATTCTACGTCGTGAATTAGAATCTATTCACAGAACACCTGATTTAACGCGCGACGATACCGTTTCGCTGGATATTCCTCGGGGAAATCCGCTTTCCGGACATAATTCGAGCTCCGATTTTAATACAAATAGTTCGCAACACGACGAGCTATCACTTAAGCAGGCCCTCGAAGCCGTGCCGACATTCGATGGTCAGAACATTCCCATTCTTCAGTTTACCCGAGCGTGTAAACGCGCTTATGAGCTTATCCCTAATGGGTGCGAGCGAACTTTCACACGCCTGCTTAAGGGAAAACTCAAGGGTCGTGCCTACGCCGCGCTAGAAGACGAGCCATGTTACACAATACTCTAATTAACGGACGTTCTTCGCAGCACTTTTTGCTCCGTAAAATCAGCTCATCATTATCGGGGTGAACTTGCTAATATATTTATGCGCGCGAACGAGCACATTCTAGATTACATCGGTCGAGTAAAAGATCTTAGAACCGCTATAATTGATTGCGAGAGGCTTGCTCGACGAGACACACCGGAATCGCTCGATGACGTAGACGCGCTCACCCTACAATGTTTTAAAGACGGTCTCATTCCGGAAATTCGAATGCAGATGACGGTAAATTCATTCGGTACATTGCGAGAAACGTTCGCTCGAGCGCGGGAGCTCTATCAAATGCACGAACGTGATTGCAACCGACTAGGTAGATCGCGTGTCGCGCGACCAGAATCGCGTGAAAAACCAGCCGAGATTATTTGCCGAAAATGCAATAATATCGGACATTACGCGACCGAGTGTCGGTTCAGACCGCCATCGCCGTACCGACCGCAGGAATACCGTGACGCTTACTTGCGATCCAGGGACGTACCGCCTCCTACTCGAGGCCCCGCGTACGAACAACCGAGAGAAATCGTAGCCAGGGACGCGCCCAAATTTTGTCGCTATTGCAAGACCCCGGGGCACGAAATAGGCGAGTGCCGCAAAAGACAGTACAACAACGCGGTAAATAAAAATTCGGGAAACGACAATGGCCTCCGCACCCGCCGCGAGACAGGTGGCGAGGCCGCGGACCAAGTCCGTCCTCTCGCCGCGAACAACTCCAACGCGGAAATCGACGAAACGCCGCGATAAACATAACCGGAAAAACTAGCACGCCAAACGTAATTTTAAAATCCGATCTTCTAACTTCACCAACTCGCTTCATGGTGGACACTGGGGCGGAAATAAATATTATAAAACGTTCGGCTCTAAAAGCATCCGCGCGAATCGATAAGTCCGAGATCGTAATAATAACAGGGGTAACCGATGGCAAAACCGCAACCTTAGGGTCGGTGAATCTTGTCATTTTCGGTCGCGTCGTTCCTTTTAATGTGGTCGAGGATAATTTTCCCCTTAAACCAAGCGGGATCCTCGGCTCCGGGTTCTGTATGGACGCAGAAATCTCTTTCCCAAATAAAATAATCAAATGGAATGGTAAGAGAATTCCTTTCGAAGACGATATCGAAGCACTCGAGGAACCGTCACCGGACTCGAAAATAAAGCCTCTCCTATCGCCGAAACGTAAACAAGCGCCGCGCACGGAATCTATTCCCCCTCCGCCGCCGCGCCCGCCGCGTAAATCATCGCCTCCGCTGAAACGCGATGCAGCAACGAAATCGAAGCTTCGAACGCAAGACAAAGCAGCTTCTCCGAAGTCAGGAGACCGTATCTCCATTCCGCCGAGATCAAATATCGGTATCAAGGTCCGCGTAGTTAATTCGAACCTCGCGGAAGGTATAATTCCTCGTATCGATCTTGCGCCGGGTATATTTTTCGGAAACGCTCTCGTCAGAGTAATTCGGGGCAAAGCGGTAACTCGAATAATTAATTCATCCGACCGCGCCGTCGAAATCGCGTTACCAGAAATCGTACTTGAGCCCGCGCAAATCATGACTCCCCTCCATAAGGAGGAAAGTCCATCGCTCTATCCGGTTTTTTCTAAATCCAACGTATCCGCCGTACCGATCGGCTCATCCCAAAAGGGAAAAACTTCTATTTCTTTCTCGAGTCAGACACCATATTCGACACTCGAAACTCCTCCTTCGCGTTGCAAAATCGCGAATGTTCAACAGATCTCCTATGCTCAGGCGGTTAAAAATAATATACAACAGGCGCCGTTGAAACAAACATCGAAATCCGCCAATCCTTCGAAATCTCGCCTAGACCGAATTCTTAGTCTCCTCCGTCTCGACCACCTCAACGCAGAGGAAAGAGAGCACGTCGTCCGTCTCGTTCAAAGCACGCAGGAGCTTTTTCACATTGAGGGGGATAAATTAGGGCATACGTCAGCAACCACGCACAAGATTCCAACCGTCGACGACCTCCCCGTCAATGTGAAACAATACCGATACCCACCAGCTCATAAGGAGGAGATTCGACGACAAGTCGACAAATTTTTACAAAATGGTGTCATCTCTCCGTCAAAATCACCATATAATTCGCCATTGTGGGTTGTCCCAAAGAAACCGGACTCCCTGGGCAACAAGCAATGGCGCGTCGTCATCGACTACCGCGCACTCAATGAGAAATCTGTCGCCGATGCCTATCCCCTCCCTTGCATTACCGAGATACTTGATCAGCTCGGGAGCGCGAAGTATTTTAGTACATTCGATCTCGCGAGCGGATTTCACCAGATCCCAATGGAGCCCGCCGATGCTCCCAAAACCGCTTTTTCGACGCCTCACGGGCATTATGAATTTAAAAGAATGCCATTCGGATTAAAAAATGCGCCAGCGACGTTCCAACGACTTATGGACAATGTCCTGTCCGGTCTCCAGGGGAACGAAATTTTCGTCTATTTGGACGACATTGTTATCTACGCTAGCTCTCTTCAAGAACATCGACTTAAATTCGAGAAATTAACTCAACGGCTCAAAGAAGCTAATTTAGTATTGCAGCCGGATAAGTGCGAATCCTTGAGGAGAGAAGTAAGCTATTTGGGTCATATTATCAGTGAGCACGGTGTAAAACCTGACCCTGCGAAAATTAGCGCCGTCAAAAATTTTCCGCGCCCGCGCAACGCGAAACAGATCAAACAATTCCTCGGGCTCGCGGGATACTACAGGCGGTTCATCGCAAATTTTTCCAATATTGCTAAGCCACTTACAAATTTGTTAAAAAAAGACGCGCCCTTTGTATGGCGTAACGAGCAAGAGAATTCATTCGTCAAACTCCGAGATTGCCTATGCGAAGCGCCTATCTTGCAGTACCCCAACTTTAAACAACCATTCGTGATAACGACCGACGCGTCCGCCGAAGCTATTGGTGCTATCTTGAGTCAAGGACCAATAGGCCGCGACTTGCCAATCGCGTACACGTCGCGACTGTTAAACGCTGCGGAGAAAAACTACTCCACGATCGAGAAGGAGTGTCTGGCGATTGTCTACGCCGTCCATTACTTTCGTCCATACATATACGGTAATCAATTCAAACTCGTTACCGACCATCGACCGTTAGTGTGGATGAATTCGGTCAAGGACCCGTCAAGTAGACTCGTACGGTGGAGGCTTAAGTTAGCGGAATTTGACTACGAGATGGTCTATAAAAGTGGAAAAACGAACCTTAATGCGGACGCATTGTCGCGGAATCCCGCTCAAATTTTTCCGCTCTCGTATTCAGAAAACTCGGAGGACGACATCTTCGATGTGCCTCCGGAAACCCGTAAAAAGTATACCACACTAGCGCCTCCTCCTACTCCGGTAACATCAGAACCTGAATTACCGACTCCAGGCACGTCCTTCCGTACCAACACAGCACCACCTCCGCAAGTCGCCAGCGACAGCACCGACTTTTATACTCCTGCTCCAAATGAATTTTTCCGACGCGAACCTCTGTTTAATTTCAGCCGTGACGCATTATCAACGCGACGAGACAATGTAGTTGTCTTCGTCACGCAATCTGGGCACCCCTATGACACGGGCGCCAAAGATCTAGCGAACGCTGAAAAATTCCTTCCAAACAAAAATCACGTTCTTACCAAAGCCAAAGTCATACAAATCGGAAACGAATTCCAAATCCAGCTTCCAATCGTCGAACATTCCACCAGATCAATCAATTTCCAGACCGTAATAGAAACATTTAGATCCTTGTGCGACGTTGTAAACGAATTACAATTACAAACATTTAGTATCGCACAAACCTATCTAGACTCCGTATCCTGGTCCCGAATCCAGAAAATCCTTCAGGACCTGTTCTACGAAACAACTGTCCAGATTACGGTCTGCCAGGGCCTCATTAAAACCCCTTCGGTCGAAGAGCGACTGAAAATAATAAGGGAAAACCACGACTCCCCTGTGGGAGGTCACAAAGGGGTTAATAAAACTTATTCTCGCATCAGACAACAATACTTTTGGCCAAACATGAAAACACAAATACAAGAATATATTGGCAAATGTAAAAGTTGTCAGACAGAGAAACTGGTCCGGGTGAAGACCAGACAGCCTCTCACTTTAACCGACACCCCTGGCAGGGCATTCGATAAGATTTCAATGGACGTAATGGGTCCTCTTCCCGAAACTTCCGACGGTTATACAAGTATCCTCACGATCCAAGATCTCCTCACTAAATACTCAGTCGCAGTTCCTCTCAAAACCACCACCGCAGTAGACATTGCCGAAGCTTTAATAAAAGAATTCATTTGTAAGTTCGGATGCCCGAAAGGCATACTCACGGACCAAGGTTCGAACTTTATAAATAGCTTGATTAAAGCCATAGCAATCAAATTCCGTATTAAGCAATACAAGTCCACTGCGTTCCATCCACAGACAAACGGGTCCGTTGAACGATCTCACCACGTCCTGGCCGAATATCTGAAGCATTACATAGAGTCGAGTAACGATTGGGTGAATTGGTTACCGTATGCAATGTTTTCATACAACACCAGTGTGCACGAGGGTACATTATACACCCCACACGAACTAGTGTTCGGCAGGATAGCTAGGACGCCGTCAGCCACTCCTTTTCAGGACAGCTCTGATAACGAAACCTATAGCGACTATCTTATACAACTTCAGGAGAAAATCTCGAAATCTCAGGATTTGGCTAAAGCCAATCTAGACAATGCGAAACGCCGTTCTAAATATTATTATGACCGAAATCTCAATGTCCAAAACTTCGAGGTAGGCCAATGGGTCTATCTTTTAAAAGAGCCGAACAAACATAAGTTCCAGGCACAGTATTCTGGACCGTACCGTATCCTCGAAATTTTGGGCAATTGTAATGTTAAGCTGAATGTAAAAGGGCGCCATAAAATTGTTCATACGAACAAAATCAAAATTTTTAAGCGAATGCATAGTATGCAGAGTATGGATGCTAGTGAAAGAAAAGTGCGAAAAACTGAAAATGAAGTCAGTGAGAGCAGTGACATTCAAACGAACGCTGAAAGTGAAAGCGACGAAAGTGCCTGCAATCCGAAGGAAGCCCGCAGTCACGGTCCAAACTCCAAACGTTATCGCCAGGATCAACCGGGCGAAAAACATCAGATTCCGCAGCATCCAGCCGACAGGACCAAGAGAAGGATCCAGCATCCCGAAATCTACACAACAGACAAGAGATCTCGGCATGGCCGAGATTCTTTTTCCAAGGGGGGTGGTGTAACGTCAGGCGTACCGCCTGCCACCCTCCGGCGTCCACCTCATCATCCCCAGCATCCGTATCCGGAGCCCCTGCACACGGGCCACCCGCCGACTCGCCGTCCCTACAGAAGGAGACAAAGGTACGAGAGGGAAGAGGGATGCAGCATGCTGCGCCCACGCGCGATCTCCACACACGAGGGGGAGGACTTCACCCCGTATTACGAGGGCGAGGAGCTCTCCGACACATACTGGGTCGAATCCCCAGCGATCACGAAGCCCTATACGTACTTCTCGTACATGTGGGATTAGAATAAGGACACTACTCACCTATGTACATACACACCAACACACACCTAGATTTAAGTGAATATATGTATATATTTCATTCATGCACGGCTATGTTCCGTGCACTCGCGCGCACAATCGACGCTCGCGGCTCACGCTTAACGCGGGCCGCGCCCCACTCCGAACGGCCGCCCCACCACGAGGGCCGAGCGGCCGCCCTACTCCGACCGTCCGCCCCACCGCGAGGGCCCAGCGACTCGCGCGCCGCGCGACCCGAGGAGGTCGCGGACGCGAGATCCGAGAGTCAGTTCGTAACTCATCTCCGAACTGGAGAGTTGCTAACTCATCTCCGAACTGGAGAGTTCGTAACTCATCTCCGAACTGGAGAGTTGCTAACTCATCTCCGAACTGGAGAGTTCGTATCTCATCTCCGAACCGAGGAGTTCTAATCCAGCATCCGAACGATGCACTTCCGATCCGAGCAATAGGCTCATTCGCAACGAGCAATTAGCTCTAATGCATTCGTCTCTATCCATACTCCCATAGCGGAGTCCATTCGATACTTTATACTATTTCTAATTCTCATTGTAATCGTTAGTCAGTAACTTAGAATTTAGTCAAGTGTATTTAGTATAGTGAAATCATAGAATATAGTTTATTTTTACCAGATTCAAAGTATCTTTATTCGAGTTCAAATACAATTCCTTAATTCTACTCCACGGGTACGCTCGCGATTATTCTATTTCTATATCTCATCTGCGATAGTCTTGAGGCTCGACGACTAGAGCGAACCAGCGCTTAGTTGCTCCATCCTCACTTCTACCGTATACAGAATATCTTGCGCCCAGGTTGATCCCGATAAGCTAGAGCGAACCAACGCTTAGCCGCGCCGTACTCGACCGAAGTTCAAGTATTCTCGACGAGCCTTGCACCTCCGACAAAGCGTACACGACGCGCGGGGAGGAGAGAGTTTATTCGTCGTCTCGCTCGGGAATACGTGGGTGATGCACCAGAATATTCAATTTCCTGCGTTCGAGTCCTGGTTCCTGTGAAGGAGGTTTCCTTCACCGCACGACCCGTACCTCCGTTCCAGCCGTACGCCGCCGCCATCCCGGTTGCGGATCCAAGGCGCTCCAGGTACCTGGAAAGAGAAATCAGAGAGTAGAATCAAGCCATCACAAGGTAAGTTTCGTGTTAATTACCGTTTTATCGAGTCCGAAACGCCAACGAACCCGGTCCGGACGCAATTCGCGTTATTTTCGGGAACGGTTACGACTTTGTGCCACCGTTGCGAGCGCAACCGCACCTCAGGACGTGACACCTTCCAAGGAAGTGTCGCATTTACATTCATTTGAATCGTAGACGAGGAATACATAACACTTTGCAAATCATATTATATCTTACCACGAAACACAGATATGAGATGCAATATCTCGTTTTAAGAAGCATTTGAACTCTATTGCTTCGATACGTAGACATCTGCAATCGCTACTTCCTTGCAAGGAAGTGTCGCATTTACATTCATTTGAAGTGTAGGCGAGGAATACATAACACTTCGCAATGTATATTATATCTTACCATGAAACATAGAAATTAGATGCGATACCGCGTTTTAAGAAGCATTAGAACTCTATTGCTACGATACCTAGACATCTGCAGACGCTATTTCCTAGCAAGGAAGTGTCGCATTTACATTCATTTGAATCGTAGACGAGGAATAGATAACACTTCGCAATGTATATTATATCTTACCATGAAACATAGAAATGAGATGCGATATTGCGTTTTAAGAATCATAAGAACTCTATTGCTACGATACGTAGACATTTGCAAACGCTATTTCCTTGCAAGGAAGTGTCGCATTTACATTCATTTGAATCGTAGACGAGGAATGCATAACACTTCGCAATGTATATTATATCTTACCATGAAACATAGAAATGAGATGCGATACCGCGTTTTAAGAAGCATTAGAACTCTATTGCTACGATACCTAGACATCTGCAGACGCTATTTCCTAGCGAGGAAGTGTCGCATTCACATTCATTTGAAGCGTAGACGAGGAATACATGACACTTCGCAAATCATATTATATCTTACCATGAAACATAGAAATGAGATGCGATATCGCGTTTTAAGAATCATAAGAACTCTATTGCTACGATACGTAGACATCTGCAAACGCTATTTCCTAGCGAGGAAGTGTCGCATTCACATTCATTTCAAGCGTAGACGAGGAATACATGACACTTCACAAATCATATTATATCTTACCATGAAACATAGAAATGAGATGCGATATCGCGTTTTAAGAATCATAAGAACCCTATTGCTACGATACGTAGACATTTGCAAACGCTATTTCCTTGCAAGGAAGTGTCGCATTTACATTCATTTGAATCGTAGACGAGGAATACATAACACTTCGCAAATCATATTACATCTTACCATGAAACATAGAAATGAGATGCGATATCGCGTTTTAAGAAGCATTAGAACTCTATTGCTACGATACCTAGACATCTGCAGACGCTATTTCCTAGCAAGGAAGTGTCGCATTTACATTCATTTGAAGTGTAGACGAGGAATACATGACACTTCGCAAATCATATTATATCTTACCATGAAACATAGAAATGAGATGCGATATCGCGTTTTAAGAATCATAAGAACTCTATTGCTACGATACGTAGGCATCTGCAAACGCTATTTCCTTGCAAGGAAGTGTCGCATTTACATTCATTTGAATCGTAGACGAGGAATGCATAACACTTCGCAATGAATATTATATCTTATCATGAAACATAGATATGAGATGCAATATCTAGTTTTAAGAAGCGTTTGAACTCTATTGCTACGATACCTAGACATCTGCAGACGCTATTTCCTAGCAAGGAAGTGTCGGATTTACATTCATTTGAAGTGTAGACGAGGAATACATGACACTTCGCAAATTATATGATATCTTACCATAACACATAGAAATGAGATGCGATATCGCGTTTTAAGAATCATATGAACTCTATTGCTACGATACGTAGACATCTGCAAACGCTATTTCCTAGCGAGGAAGTGTCGCATTCACATTCATTTGAAGTGTAGACGAGGAATACATGACACTTCGCAAATCATATTATATCTTACCATGAAACATAGAAATGAGATGCGATATCGCGTTTTAAGAATCATAAGAACTCTATTGCTACGATACGTAGACATCTGCAAACGCTATTTCCTTGCAAGGATGTGTCGCATTTACATTCACTTGAATCGTAGTCGAGGAATGCATAACACTTCGCAATGTATATTATATCTTATCATGAAACATAGATATGAGATGCAATATCTCGTTTTAAGAAGCATTTGAACTCTATTGCTTCGATACGTAGACATCTGCAATCGCTAATTCCTTGCAAGGAAGTGTCGCATTTACATTCATTTGAAGTGTAGACGAGGAATACATAACACTTCGCAAATCATATTACATCTTACCATGAAACATAGAAATGAGATGCGATATCGCGTCTTAAGAAGCATTAGAAAGCTATTGCTACGATACGTAGACATCTGCAAACGCTATTTCCTTGCAAGGAAGTGTCGCATTTACATTCATTTGAATCGTAGACGAGGAATGCATAACACTTCGCAATGAATATTATACCTTATCATGAGACATAGAAATGAGATGCGATATCGCGTTCTAAGAATCATGTGAACTCTATTGCTACGATACGTAGACATCTGCAAACGCTATTTCCTAGCGAGGAAGGGTCGCATTCACATTCATTTGAAGTGTAGACGAGGAATACATGACACTGCGCAAATCATATTATATCTTACCATGAAACATAGAAATGAGATGCGATATCGCGTTCTAAGAATCATAAGAACTCTATTGCTACGACACGTAGACATCTGCAAACGCTATTTCCTTGCAAGGATGTGTCGCATTTACATTCATTTGAATCGTAGACGAGGAATGCATAACACTTCGCAATGAATATTATACCTTATCATGAGACATAGATATGAGATGCAATATCTAGTTTTAAGAAGCGTTTGAACTCTATTGCTACGATACCTAGACATCTGCAGACGCTATTTCCTAGCAAGGAAGTGTCGGATTTACATTCATTTGAAGTGTAGACGAGGAATACATGACACTTCGCAAATCATATTATATCTTACCATGAAACATAGAAATGAGATGCGATATCGCGTTCTAAGAATCATATGAACTCTATTGCTACGATACGTAGACATCTGCAAACGCTATTTCCTAGCGAGGAAGGGTCGCATTCACATTCATTTGAAGTGTAGACGAGGAATACATGACACTGCGCAAATCATATTATATCTTACCATGAAACATAGAAATGAGATGCGATATCGAGTTTTAAGAAGCATTAGAACTCTATTGCTACGATACGTAGACATCTGCAAACGCTATTTCCTTGCAAGGAAGTGTCGCATTTACATTCATTTGAATCGTAGACGAGGAATACATGACACTTCGCAAATCATATTATATCTTACCAGGAAACATAGAAATGAGATGCGATATCGCGTCTTAAGAAGCATTAGAAAGCTATTGCTACGATACGTAGACATCTGCAAACGCTATTTCCTTGCAAGGAAGTGTCGCATTTACATTCATTTGAATCGTAGACGAGGAATGCATAACACTTCGCAATGAATATTATACCTTATCATGAGACATAGAAATGAGATGCGATATCGCGTTCTAAGAATCATGTGAACTCTATTGCTACGATACGTAGACATCTGCAAACGCTATTTCCTAGCGAGGAAGGGTCGCATTCACATTCATTTGAAGTGTAGACGAGGAATACATGACACTGCGCAAATCATATTATATCTTACCATGAAACATAGAAATGATATGCGATATCGCGTTTTAAGAATCATAAGAACTCTATTGCTACGATACGTAGACATCTGCAAACGCTATTTCCTTGCAAGGAAGTGTCGCATTTACATTCATTTGAATCGTAGACGAGGAATGCATAACACTTCGCAATGAATATTATACCTTATCATGAGACATAGATATGAGATGCAATATCTAGTTTCAAGAAGCGTTTGAACTCTATTGCTACGATACCTAGACATCTGCAAACGCTATTTCCTAGCGAGGAAGTGTCGCATTCACATTCATTTGAAGTGTGGACGAGGAATACATGACACTTCGCAAATCATATTATATCTTACCATGAAACATAGAAATGAGATGCGATATCGCGTTTTAAGAATCATAAGAACTCTATTGCTACGATACGTAGACATCTGCAAACGCTATTTCCTTGCAAGGAAGTGTCGCATTTACATTCACTTGAATCGTAGTCGAGGAATGCATAACACTTCGCAATGTATATTATATCTTATCATGAAACATAGGTATGAGATGCAATATCTCGTTTTAAGAAGCATTTGAACTCTATTGCTTCGATACGTAGACATCTGCAATCGCTACTTCCTTGCAAGGATGTGTCGCATTTACATTCATTTGAAGTGTAGACGAGGAATACAAAACACTTCGCAAATCATATTACATCTTACCATGAAACATAGAAATGAGATGCGATATCGCGTTTTAAGAAGCATTAGAACTCTATTGCTACGATACGTAGACATCTGCAAACGCTATTTCCTTGCAAGGAAGTGTCGCATTTACATTCATTTGAGTCGTAGACGAGGAATACATGACACTTCGCAAATCATATTATATCTTACCAGGAATCATAGAAATGAGATGCGATATCGCGTCTTAAGAAGCATTAGAAAGCTATTGCTACGATACGTAGACATCTGCAAACGCTATTTCCTAGCGAGGAAGTATCGCATTCACATTCATTTGAAGTGTAGACGTGGAATACATAACACTTCGCAAATCATGTTATATCTTACCATGAAACATAGAAATGAGATGCGATATCGCGTTCTAAGAATCATATGAACTCTATTGCTACGATACGTAGACATTTGCAAACGCTATTTCCTAGCGAGGAAGGGTCGCATTTACATTCATTTGAATCGTAGACGAGGAATGCATAACACTTCGCAATGTATATTATATCTTATCATGAAACATAGATATGAGATGCAATATTTCGTTTTAAGAAGCATTTGAACTCTACTGCTTCGATACGTAGACATCTGCAATCGCTACTTCCTTGCAAGGAAGTGTCATATTTACATTCATTTGAAGTGTAGACGAGGAATACATAACACTTCGCAAATCATATTACATCTTACCATGAAACATAGAAATGAGATGCGATATCGCGTTTTAAGAAGCATTAGAACTCTATTGCTACGATACCTAGATATCTGCAGACGCTATTTCCTAGCAAGGAAGTGTCGCATTTACATTCATTTGAAGTGTGGACGAGGAATACATGACACTTCGCACAATCATATTATATCTTACCATGAAACATAGAAATGAGATGCGATATCGCGTTTTAAGAAGCATTAGAAAGCTATTGCTACGATACGTAGACATCTGCAAACGCTATTTCCAAGCGAGGAAGTATCGCATTCACATTCATTTGAAGTGTATACGAGGAATACATAACACTTCGCAAATCATGTTATATCTTACCATGAAACATAGAAATGAGATGCGATATCGCGTTTTAAGAATCATGTAAACTCTATTGCTACGATACGTAGACATCTGCAAATGCTATTTCCTAGCGAGGAAGTGTAGCATTCACATTCATTTGAAGCGTAGACGAGGAATGCATGACACTTCGTAAATCATATTATATCTTACCATGAAACATAGAAACTAGATGCGATATCGCGTTTTAAGAATCATATGAACTCTATTGCTACGATACGTAGACATCTGCAAACGCTATTTCCTTGCAAGGAAGTGTCGCATTTACATTCATTTGAATCGTAGACGAGGAATGCATAACACTTCGCAATGTATATTATATCTTATCATGAAACATAGATATGAGATGCAATATCTAATTTTAAGAAGCATTTGAACTATATTGCTTCGATACGTAGACATCTGCAATCGCTATTTCCTTTCAAGAAAGTGTCGCATTTACATTCATTTGAAGTGTAGACGAGGAATACATGACACTTCGCAAATCATATTATATCTTACCATGAAACATAGAAATGAGATGGGATATCGCGTTTTAAGAATCATAAGAACTCTATTGCTACGATACGTAGACATCTGCAAACGCTATTTCCTTGCAAGGAAGTGTCGCATTTACATTCACTTGAATCGTACTCGAGGAATGCATAACACTTCGCAATGTATATTATATCTTATCATGAAACATAGATATGAGATGCAATATCTCGTTTTAAGAAGCATTTGAACTCTATTGCTTCGATACGTAGATATCTGCAATCGCTACTTCCTTGCAAGGAAGTGTCGCATTTACATTCATTTGAATCGTAGACGAGGAATGCATAACACTTCGCAAATCATATTACATCTTACCATGAAACATAGAAATGAGATGCGATATCGCGTTTTAAGAAGCATTAGAACTCTATCGCTACGATACCTAGATATCTGCAGACGCTATTTCCTAGCAAGGAAGTGTCGAATTTACATTCATTTGATGTGTAGACGAGGAATACATAACACTTCGCAAATCATATTATATCTTACCATGAAACATAGAAATGAGATGCGATATCGCGTTTTAAGAATCATAAGAACACTATTGCTACGATACGTAGACAACTGCAGACGCTATTTCCTAGCAAGGAAGTGTCGCATTTACATTCATTTGAAGTGTAGACGAGGAATACATGACACTACGCAAATCGTATTTTATCTTACCGTGAAACATAGAAATGAGATGCGATATCGCGTTTTAAGAAGCATTAGAAAGCTATTGCTACGATACGTAGACATCTGCAGACGCTATTTCCAAGCGAGGAAGTATCGCATTCACATTCATTTGATGTGTAGACGAGGAATACATGACACTTCGCAAATCATATTATATCTTACCATGAAACATAGAAATGAGATGCGATATCGCGATTTAAGAAGCATTAGAAATCTATTGCTACGATACGTAGACATCTGCAAACGCTATTTCCTAGCGAGGAAGTGTCGCATTTACATTCATTTGAAGTGTAGACGAGGAGTACATGACACTTCGTAAATCATATTATATCTTACCATGAAACATAGAAATGAGGTGCGATATCGCGTTTTAAGAAGCATTAGAACACTATTGCTACGATACCTAGACATCTGCAGACGCTATTTCCTAGCAAGGAAGTGTCGCATTTACATTCATTTGAAGTGTAGACGAGGAATACATGACACTTCGCAAATCATGTTATATCTTACCATGAAACATAGAAATGAGATGCGATATCGCGTTTTAAGAATCATCTGAAATCTATTGCTACGATACGTAGACATCTGCAAACGCTATTTCCTAGCGAGGAAGTGTCGCATTCACATTCATTTGAAGTGTAGACGAGGATTACATGACACTTCGCAAATCATATTATATCTTACCATGAAACATAGAAATGAGGTGCGATATCGCGTTTTAAGAAGCATTAGAACACTATTGCTGCGATACCTAGACATCTGCAGACGCTATTTCCTAGCAAGGAAGTGTCGCATTTACATTCATTTGAAGTGTAGACGAGGAATACATGACACTTCGCAAATCATATTATATCTTACCATGAAACATAGAAATGAGATGCGATATCGCGTTTTAAGAAGCATTAGAAATCTATTGCTACGATACGTAGACATCTGCAAACGCTATTTCCTAGCGAGGAAGTGTCGCATTTACATTCATTTGAAGTGTAGACGAGGAGTACATGACACTTCGCAAATCATATTATATCTTACCATGAAACATAGAAATGAGGTGCGATATCGCGTTTTAAGAGGCATTAGAACACTATTGCTACGATACCTAGACATCTGCAGACGCTATTTCCTTGCAAGGAAGTGTCGCATTTACATTCATTTGAATCGTAGACGAGGAATGCATAACACTTCGCAATGTATATTATATCTTATCATGAAACATAGATATGAGATGCAATATCTCGTTTTAAGAAGCATTTGAACTATATTGCTTCGATACTTAGACATCTGCAATCGCTATTTCCTTTCAAGGAAGTGTCGCATTTACATTCATTTGAAGTGTAGACGAGGAATACATGACACTTCGCAAATCATATTATATCTTAACATGAAAGATAGAAATGAGATGCGATATCGCGTTTTAAGAATCATAAGAACTGTATTGCTACGATACGTAGACAACTGCAAACGCTATTTCCTTGCAAGGAAGTGTAGCATTTACATTCATTTGAATCGTATACGAGGAATGCATAACACTTCGCAATGAATATTATATCTTATCATGAAACATAGATATGACATGCAATATCTCGTTTTAAGAAGCATTTGAACTCTATTGCTACGATACCTAGACATCTGCAGACGCTATTTCCTAGCAAGGAAGTGTCGCATTTACATTCATTTGAAGTGTAGACGAGGAATACATGACACTTCGCAAATCATATTATACCTTACCATGAAACATAGAAATGAGATGCGATATCGCGTTTTAAGGAGCATTAGAAATCTATTGCTACGATGCGTAGACATCTGCAAACGCTATTTCTTTGCAAGGAAGTGTCGCATTTACATTCATTTGAAGTGTAGACGAGGAATACATAACACTTCGCAAATCATATTATATCTTACCATGAAACATAGAAATGAGATGCGATTTCGCGTTTTAAGAAGCATTAGAACTCTATTGCTACGATACCTAGACATCTGCAGACGCTATTTCCTAGCAAGGAAGTGTCGCATTTACATTCATTTGAAGTGTAGACGAGGAATACATGACACTTCGCAAATCATATTATATCTTACCATGAAACATAGAAATGAGATGCGATATCGCGTTTTAAGAAGCATTAGAAAGCTATTGCTACGATACCTAGACATCTGCAGATGCTATTTCCTAGCAAGGAAGTGTCGCATTTACATTCATTTGAAGTGTAGACGAGGAATACATGTCACTTCGCAAATCATATTATATCTTACCATGAAACATAGAAATGAGATGCGATATCGCGTTTTAAGAATCATATGAACTCTATTGCTACGATACGTAGACATCTGCAAACGCTATTTCCTAGCGAGGAAGTGTCGCATTCACATTCATTTGAAGTGTAGACGAGGAATACATGACACTTCGCAAATCATATTATATCTTACCATGAAGCATAGAAATGAGATGCGATATCGCGTTTTAAGAATCATAAGAACTCTATTGCTACGATACGTAGACATCTGCAAACGCTACTTCCTTGCAAGGAAGTGTCGCATTTACATTCATTTGAATCGTAGACGAGGAATGCATAACACTTCGCAATGTATATTATATCTTATCATGAAACATAGATATGAGATGCAATATCTCGTTTTAAGGAGCATTTGAACTCTATTGCTTCGATACGTAGACATCTGCAATCGCTACTTCCTTGCAAGGAAGTGTCGCATTTACATTCATTTGAAGTGTAGACGAGGAATACATAACACTTCGCAAATCATATTACATCTTACCATGAAACATAGAAATGAGATGCGATATCGCGTTTCAAGAAGCATTAGAACTCTATTGCTACGATACCTAGACAACTGCAGACGCTATTTCCTAGCAGGGAAGTGTCGCATTTACATTCATTTGAAGTGTAGACGAGGTATACATGACACTTCGCAAATCGTATTATATCTTACCATGAAACATAGGAATGAGATGCAATATCTAGTTTTAAGAAGCGTTTGAACTCTATTGCTACGATACCTAGACATCTGCAGACGCTATTTCCTAGCAAGGAAGTGTCGGATTTACATTCATTTGAAGTGTAGACGAGGAATTGTCACGTCCCGAGGTGCGGTTGCGCTCGCAACGGTGGCACAAAGTCGTAACCGTTCCCGAAAATAACGCGAATTGCGTCCGGACCGGGTTCGTTGGCGTTTCGGACTCGATAAAACGGTAATTAACACTAAACTTACCTTGCGAAGGCTTGATTCCGCTGTCTGATTTCTCTTTCCAGGTACCTGGAGCGCCTTGGATCCGCAACCGGGATGGCGGCGGCGTACGGCTGGAACGGAGGTACGGGTCGTGCGGCGAAGGAAACCTCCTTCACAGGAACCAGGACTCGAACGCAGGAAATTGAATATTCTGGTGCATCACCCACGTATTCCCGAGCGAGACGACGAATAATCTCTCTCCTCCCCGCGCGTCGTGTACGCTTTGTCGGAGGTGCAAGGCTCGTCGAGAATACTTGAACTTCGGTCGAGTACGGCGCGGCTAAGCGTTGGTTCGCTCTAGCTTACCGGGATCAACCTGGGCGCAAGATATTCTGTATACGGTAGAAGTGAGGATGGAGCAACTAAGCGCTGGTTCGCTCTAGTCGTCGAGCCTCAAGACTATCGCAGATGAGATATAGAAATAGAATAATCGCGAGCGTACCCGTGGAGTAGAATTAAGGAATTGTATTTGAACTCGAATAAAGATACTTTGAATCTGGTAAAAATAAACTATATTCTATGATTTCACTATACTAAATACACTTGACTAAATTCTAAGTTACTGACTAACGATTACAATGAGAATTAGAAATAGTATAAAGTATCGAATGGACTCCGCTATGGGAGTATGGATAGAGACGAATGCATTAGAGCTAATTGCTCGTTGCGAATGAGCCTATTGCTCGGATCGAAAGTGCATCGTTCGGATGCTGGAGGCGAGTTAGGAACTCGTCGGTTCGGAGATGAGATACCAACTCTCCCGTTCGGAGGTGAGATTGGAACTGACTCTCGGATCTCGCGTCCGCGACCTCCTTGGGTCGCGCGGCGCGCGAGTCGCTGGGCCCTCGCGGTGGGGCGGACGGTCGGAGTAGGGCGGCCGCTCGGCCCTCGTGGTGGGGCGGCCTTTCGGAGTGGGGCGCGGCCCGCGTTAAGCGTGAGCCGCGAGCGTCGAGTGTGCGCGCGAGTGCACGGAACATAGCCGTGCATGAATGAAATATATAGATATATTCACTTAAATCTAGGTGTGTGTTGGTGTGTATGTACATAGGTGAGTAGTGTCCTTATTCTAATCCCACATGTACGAGAAGTACGTATAGGGCTTCGTGATCGCTGGGGATTCGACCCAGTATGTGTCGGAGAGCTCCTCGCCCTCGTAATACGGGGTGAAGTCCTCCCCCTCGTGTGTGGAGATCGCGCGTGGGCGCGGCATGCTGCATCCCTCTTCCCTCTCGTACCTTTGTCTCCTTCTGTAGGGACGGCGAGTCGGCGGGTGGCCCGTGTGCAGGGGCTCCGGATACGGATGCTGGGGATGATGAGGTGGACGCCGGAGGGTGGCAGGCGGTACGCCTGACGTTACACATGACACTTCGCAAATCATATTATATCTTACCATGAAACATGGAAATGAGATGCGATATCGCGTTATAAGAATCATAAGAACTCTATTGCTACCATACGTAAACATCTGCAAACGCTATTTCCTTGCAAGGAAGTGTCGCATTTACATTCATTTGAATCGTAGACGAGGAATGTATAACACTTCGCAATGTATATTATATCTTATCATGAAACATAGATATGAGATGCAATATCTCGTTTTAAGAAGCATTTGATCTCTATTGCTACGATACGAAGACATCTGCAAACGCTATTTCCTAGCGAGGAGGTGTCGCATTCACATTCATTTGAAGTGTAGACGAGGAATACATAACACTTCGCAAATCATGTTATATCTTACCATGAAACATAGAAATGAGATGCGATATCGCGTTTTAAGAAGCATTAGAAAGCTATTGCTACGATACGTAGACATCTGCAAACGCTATTTCCTTTCAAGGAAGTGTCGCATTTACATTCATTTGAAGTGTAGACGAGGAATACATGACACTTCGCAAATCATATTATATCTTACCATTGTAACGTCAGGCGTACCGCCTGCCACCCTCCGGCGTCCACCTCATCATCCCCAGCATCCGTATCCGGAGCCCCTGCACACGGGCCACCCGCCGACTCGCCGTCCCTACAGAAGGAGACAAAGGTACGAGAGGGAAGAGGGATGCAGCATGCCGCGCCCACGCGCGATCTCCACACACGAGGGGGAGGACTTCACCACGTATTACGAGGGCGAGGAGCTCTCCGACACATACTGGGTCGAATCCCCAGCGATCACGAAACCCTATACGTACTTCTCGTACATGTGGGATTAGAATAAGGACACTACTCTCCTATGTACATACACACCAACACACACCTAGATTTAAGTGAATATATGTATATATTTCATTCATGCACGGCTATGTTCCGTGCACTCCCGCGCACAATCGACGCTCGCGGCTCACGCCTAACGCGGGCCGCGCCCCACTCCGAACGGCCGCCCCACCACGAGGGCCGAGCGGCCGCCCTACTCCGACCGTCCGCCCCACCGCGAGGGCCCAGCGACTCGCGCGCCGCGCGACCCGAGGAGGTCGCGGACGCGAGATCCGAGAGTCAGTTCGTAACTCATCTCCGAACTGGAGAGTTGCTAACTCATCTCCGAACTGGAGAGTTCGTATCTCATCTCCGAACCGAGGAGTTCTAATCCAGCATCCGAACGATGCACTTCCGATCCGAGCAATAGGCTCATTCGCAACGAGCAATTAGCTCTAATGCATTCGTCTCTATCCATACTCCCATAGCGGAGTCCATTCGATACTTTATACTATTTCTAATTCTCATTGTAATCGTTAGTCAGTAACTTAGAATTTAGTCAAGTGTACTTAGTATAGTGAAATCATAGAATATAGTTTATTTTTACCAGATTCAAAGTATCTTTATTCGAGTTCAAATACAATTCCTTAATTCTACTCCACGGGTACGCTCGCGATTATTCTATTTCTATATCTCATCTGCGATAGTCTTGAGGCTCGACGACTAGAGCGAACCAGCGCTTAGTTGCTCCATCCTCACTTCTACCGTATACAGAATATCTTGCGCCCAGGTTGATCCCGGTAAGCTAGAGCGAACCAACGCTTAGCCGCGCCGTACTCGACCGAAGTTCAAGTATTCTCGACGAGCCTTGCACCTCCGACAAAGCGTACACGACGCGCGGGGAGGGGAGAGTTTATTCGTCGTCTCGCTCGGGAATACGTGGGTGATGCACCAGAATATTCAATTTCCTGCGTTCGAGTCCTGGTTCCTGTGAAGGAGGTTTCCTTCGCCGCACGACCCGTACCTCCGTTCCAGCCGTACGCCGCCGCCATCCCGGTTGCGGATCCAAGGCGCTCCAGGTACCTGGAAAGAGAAATCAGATAGTAGAATCAAGCCATCACAAGGTAAGTTTCGTGTTAATTACCGTTTTATCGAGTCCGAAACGCCAACGAACCCGGTCCGGACGCAATTCGCGTTATTTTCGGGAACGGTTACGACTTTGTGCCACCGTTGCGAGCGCAACCGCACCTCGGGACGTGACACCATGAAACATAGAAATGAGATGCGATATCGCGTTATAAGAATCATAAGAACTCTATTGCTACGAATCGTAGACATCTGCAAACGCTATTTCCTTGCAAGGAAGTGTCGCATTTACATTCATTTGAATCGTAGACGAGGAATGCATAACACTTCGCAATGTATATTATATATTATAATGAAACATAGATATGAGATGCAATATCTCGTTTTAAGAAGCATTTGAACTCTATTGCTTCGATACGTAGACATCTGCAATCGCTACTTCCTTGCAAGGAAGTGTCGCATTTACATTCATTTGAAGCGTAGACGAGGAATACATAACTCTTCGCAAATCATATTACATCTTACCATGAAACATAGAAATGAGATGCGATATCGCGTTCTAAGAAGTATTAGAACTCTATTGCTACGATACCTAGACATCTGCAGACGCTATTTCCTAGCAAGGAAGTGTCGCATTTACATACATTTGAAGTGTAGACGAGAAATACATGACACTTCGCAAATCATATTATATCTTACCATGAAACATAGAAATGAGATGCGATATCGCGTTTTAAGAATCATCTGAACTCTATTGCTATGATACGTAGACATCTGCAAACGCTATTTCCTAGCGAGGAAGTGTCGCATTCACATTCATTTGAATCGTAGACGAGGAATGCATAACACTTCGCAATGTATATTATATCTTATCATGAAACATAGATATGAGATGCAATATCTCGTTTTAAGAAGCATTTGAACTCTATTGCTTCGATACGTAGACATCTGCAATCACTACTTCCTTGCAAGGAAGTGTCGCATTTACATTCATTTGAAGTGTAGCGAGGAATACATAACACTTCGCAAATCATATTACATCTTACCATGAAACATAGAAATGAGATGCGATATCGCGTTTTAAGAAGCATTAGAACTCTATTGCTACGATACCTAGACATCTGCAGACGCTATTTCCTAGCAAGGAAGTGTCGCATTTACATTCATTTGAAGTGTAGACGAGAAATACATGACACTTCGCAAATCATATTATATCTTACCATGAAACATAGAAATGAGATGCGATATCGCGTTTTAAGAAGCATTAGAAAGCTATTGCTACGATACGTAGACATCTGCAAACGCTATTTAGTAGCGAGGAAGTATCGCATTCACATTCATTTGAAGTGTAGACGAGGAGTACATAACACTTCGCAAATCATGTTATATCTTACCATGAAACATAGAAATGAGATGCGATATCGCGTTTTAAGAAGCATTATTACTCTATTGCTACGATACCTAGACATCTGCAGACGCTATTTCCTAGCAAGGAAGTGTCGCATTTACATTCATTTGAAGTGTAGACGAAGAATACATGACACTTCGCAAATCATATTATATCTTACCATGAAACATAGAAATGAGATGCGATATCGCGTTTATGAAGCATTAGAAAGCTATTGCTACGATACGTAGACATCTGCAAACGCTATTTCCAAGCGAGGAAGTATCGCATTCACATTCATTTGAAGTGTAGACGAGGAATACATAACACTTCGCAAATCATGTTATATCTTACCATGAAACATAGAAATGAGATGCGATATCGCGTTTTAAGAATCATCTGAACTCTATTGCTACGATACGTAGACATCTGCAAACGCTATTTCCTAGCGAGGAAGTGTCGCATTCACATTCACTTGAAGTGTAGACGAGGAATACATGACACTTCGCAAATCATATTATATCTTACCATGAAACATAGAAATGAGATGCGATATCGCGTTCTTAGAATCGTATGAACTCTATTGCTACGATACGTAGACATCTGCAAACGCTATTTCCTTGCAAGGAAGTGTCGCATTTACATTCATTTGAATCGTATACGAGGAATGCATAACACTTCGCAATGAATATTATATCTTATCATGAAACATAGATATGAGATGCAATATCTGGTTTTAAGAAGCATTTGAACTCTGTTGCTACGATTCCTAGACATCTGCAGACGCTATTTCCTAGCAAGGAAGTGTCGGATTTACATTCATTTGAAGTGTAGACGAGGAATGCATGACACTTCGGAAATCATATTATATCTTACCATGAAACATAGAAATGAGATGCGATATCGCGTTTTAAGAAGCATTAGAAATCTAATGCTACGATCCGTAGACATCTGCAAACGCTACTTCCTAGCGAGGAAGTGTCGCATTCACATTCCTCTAAAGTGTAGACGAGGAATACATACCACTTCGCAAATCATATTACATCTTACCATGAAACATAGAAATGAGATGCGATATCGCGTTTTAAGAAGCATTAGAACTCTATTGCTACGATACCTAGACATCTGCAGACGCTATTTCCTAGCAAGGAAGTGTCGCATTTACATTCATTTGAATCGTAGACGAGGAATGCATAACACTTCGCAATGTATATTATATCTTATCATGAAACATAGATATGAGATGCAATATCTCGTTTTAAGAAGCATTTGAACTCTATTGTTACGATACGTAGACATCTGCAATCACTACTTCCGTGCAAGGAAGTGTCGCATTTACATTCATTTGAAGTGTAGACGAGGAATACATAACACTTCGCAAATCATATTACATCTTACCATGAAACATAGAAATGAGATGCGATATCGCGTTTTAAGAAGCATTAGAAAGCTATTGCTACGATACGTAGACATCTGCAAACGCTATTTAGTAGCGAGGAAGTATCGCATTCACATTCATTTGAAGTGTAGACGAGGAATACATGACACTTCGCAAATCATATTATATCTTACCATGAAACATAGAAATGTGATGCGATATCGCGTTTTAAGAATCATAAGAACTCTATTGCTACGACACGTAGACATCTGCAAACGCTATTTCCTAGCGAGGAAGTGTCGCATTCACATTCATTTGAAGTGTAGACGAGGAATACATGACACTTCGCAAATCATATTATATCTTACCATGAAACATAGAAATGTGATGCGATATCGCGTTTTAAGAATCATAAGAACTCTATTGCTACGATACGTAGACATCTGCAAACGCTATTTCCTTGCAAGGAAGTGTCGCATTTACATTCACTTGAATCGTAGTCGAGGAATGCATAACACTTCGCAATGTATATTATATCTTATCATGAAACATAGATATGAGATGCAATATCTCGTTTTAAGAAGCATTTGAACTCTATTGCTTCGATACGTAGACATCTGCAATCGCTACTTCCTTGCAAGGAAGTGTCGCATTTACATTCATTTGAAATGTAGACGAGGAATACATAACACTTCGCAAATCATATTACATCTTACCATGAAACATAGAAATGAGATGCGATATCGCGTTTTAAGAATCATCTGAACTCTATTGCTACGATACGTAGACATCTGCAAACGCTATTTCCTAGCGAGGAAGTGTCGCATTCACATTCATTTGAAGTGTAGACGAGGAATGCATGACACTTCGCAAATCATATTATATCTTACCATGAAACATAGAAATGAGATGCGATATCGCGTTCTAAGAATCGTATGAACTCTATTGCTACGATACGTAGACATCTGCAAACGCTATTTCCTTGCAAGGAAGTGTCGCATTTACATTCATTTGAATCGTATACGAGGAATGCATAACACTTCGCAATGAATATTATATCTTATCATGAAACATAGATATGAGATGCAATATCTGGTTTTAAGAAGCATTTGAACTCTGTTGCTACGATTCCTAGACATCTGCAGACGCTATTTCCTAGCAAGGAAGTGTCGGATTTACATTCATTTGAAGTGTAGACGAGGAATGCATGACACTTCGGAAATCATATTATATCTTACCATGAAACATAGAAATGAGATGCGATATCGCGTTTTAAGAAGCATTAGAAATCTAATGCTACGATACGTAGACATCTGCAAACGCTACTTCCTAGCGAGGAAGTGTCGCATTCACATTCCTCTGAAGTGTAGACGAGGAATACGTAACACTTCGCAAATCATATTACATCTTACCATGAAACATAGAAATGAGATGCGATATCGCGTTTTAGGAAGCATTAGAACTCTATTGCTACGATACCTAGACATCTGCAGACGCTATTTCCTAGCAAGGAAGTGTCGCATTTACATTCATTTGAATCGTAGACGAGGAATGCATAACACTTCGCAATGTATATTATATCTTATCATGAAACATAGATATGAGATGCAATATCTCGTTTTAAGAAGCATTTGAACTCTATTGCTTCGATACGTAGACATCTGCAATCACTACTTCCTTGCAAGGAAGTGTCGCATTTACATTCATTTGAAGTGTAGACGAGGAATACATAACACTTCGCAAATCATATTACATCTTACCATGAAACACAGAAATGAGATGCGATATCGCGTTTTAAGAAGCATTAGAAATCTATTGCTACGATACGTAGACATCTGCAAACGCTATTTCCTAGCGAGGAAGTGTCGCATTCACATTCATTTGAAGTGTAGACGAGGAATACATGACACTTCGCAAATCATATTATATCTTACCATGAAACATAGAAATGAGATGCGATATCGCGTTCTAGGAATCATATGAACTCTATTGCTACGATACGTAGACATCTGCAAACGCTATTTCCTAGCGAGGAAGTGTCGCATTTACATTCATTTGAAGTGTAGACGTGGAATACATGACTCTTCGCAAATCATATTATATCTTACCATGAAACATAGAAATGAGATGTGATATCGCGTTTTAAGAATCATAAGAACTCTATTGCTACGATACGTAGACATCTGCAAACGCAATTTCCTTGCAAGGAAGTGTCGCATTTACATTCACTTGAATCGTACTCGAGGAATGCATAACACTTCGCAATGTATTTTATATCGTATCATGAAACATAGATATGAGATGCAATATCTCGTTTTAAGAAGCATTAGAACTCTATTGCTACGATACGTAGACATCTGAAAACGCTATTTCCTTGCAAGGAAGTGTCTCATTTACATTCATTTGAAGTGCAGACAAGGAATACATAACACTTCGCAAATCATATTATATCTTACCATGAAACATAGAAATGAGATGCGATATCGCGTTTTAAGAAGCACTAGAACTCTATTGCTTTGATAGGTAAACATCTGCAAACGCTATTTCCTTGCAAGGAAGTGTTGCATTTACATTCATTTGAAGTGTAGACGAGGAATACATGACACTTCGCAAATCATATTATATCTTACCATGAAACATAGAAATGAGGTGCGATATCGCGTTTTAAGAAGCATTAGAAATCTATTGCTACGATACGTAGACATCTGCAAACGCTATTTCCTAGCGAGGAAGTGTCGCATTTACATTCACTTGAATCGTACTCGAGGAATGCATAACACTTCGCAATGTATTTTATATCTTATCATGAAACATAGATATGAGATGCAATATCTCGTTTTAAGAAGCATTTGGACTCTATTGCTTCGATACGTAGATATCTGCAATCGCTACTTCCTTGCAAGGAAGTGTCGCATTTACATTCATTTGAAACGTAGACGAGGAATGCATAACACTTCGCAAATCATATTACATCTTACCATGACACATAGAAATGAGATGCGATATCGCGTTCTAAGAAGCATTAGAACTCTATCGCTACGATACCTAGACATCTGCAGACGCTATTTCCTAGCAAGGAAGTGTCGAATTTACATTCATTTGATGTGTAGACGAGGAATACATAACACTTCGCAAATCATATTATATCTTACCATGAAACATAGAAATGAGATGCGATATCGCGTTTTAAGAATCATTAGAACTCTATTGCTACGATACGTAGACATCTGCAAACGCTATTTCCTTGCAAGGAAGTGTCTCATTTACATTCATTTGAAGTCAGACAAGGAATACATAACACTTCGCAAATCATATTATATCTTACCATGAAACATAGAAATGAGATGCGATATCGCGTTTTAAGAAGCATTAGAACTCTATTGCTTTGATAGGTAAACATCTGCAAACGCTATTTCCTTGCAAGGAAGTGTTGCATTTACATTCATTTGAAGTGTAGACGAGGAATACATGACACTTCGCAAATCATATTATATCTTACCATGAAACATAGAAATGAGATGCGATATCGCGTTTTAAGAAGCATTAGAAATCTATTGCTACGATACGTAGACATCTGCAAACGCTATTTCCTAGCGAGGAAGTGTCGCATTTACATTCATTTGAAGTGTAGACGAGGAGTACATGACACTTCGCAAATCATATTATATCTTACCATGAAACATAGAAATGAGGTGCGATATCGCGTTTTAAGAAGCATTAGAACACTATTGCTACGATACCTAGACATCTGCAGACGCTATTTCTTTGCAAGGAAGTGTCGCATTTACATTCATTTGAAGTGTAGACGAGGAATACATGACACTTCGCAAATCGTATTATATCTTACCATGAAACATAGAAATGAGATGCGATATCGCGTTTTAAGAATCATATGAACTCTATTGCTACGATACCTAGACATTTGCAGACGCTATTTCCTAACAAGGAAGTGTCGCATTTACATTCATTTGAAGTGTAGACGAGGAATACATGACACTTCGCAAATCATATTATATCTTACCATGAAACATAGAAATGAGATGCGATATCGCGTTTTAAGAAGCATTAGAAAGCTATTGCTACGATACGTAGACATCTGCAAACGCTATTTCCAAGCGAGGAAGTATCGCATTCACATTCATTTGAAGTGTAGACGAGGAATACATAACACTTCGCAAATCATGTTATATCTTACCATGAAACATAGAAATGAGATGCGATATCGCGTTTTAAGAATCATCTGAACTCTATTGCTACGATACGTAGACATCTGCAAACGCTATTTCCTAGCGAGGAAGTGTCGCATTCACATTCATTTGAAGTGTAGACGAGGATTACATGACCCTTCGCAAATCATATTATATCTTACCATGAAACATAGAATTGAGATGCGATATCGCGTTTTAAGAATCATATGAACTCCATTGCTACGATACGCAGACATCTGCAAACGCTATTTCCTTGCAAGGAAGTGTCGCATTTACATTCATTTGAATCGTAGACGAGGAATGCATAACACTTCGCAATGTATATTATGTCTTATCATGAAACATAGATATGAGATGCAATATCTCGTTTTAAGAAGCATTTGAACTATATTGCTTCGATACTGTAACGTCAGGCGTACCGCCTGCCACCCTCCGGCGTCCACCTCATCATCCCCAGCATCCGTATCCGGAGCCCCTGCACACGGGCCACCCGCCGACTCGCCGTCCCTACAGAAGGAGACAAAGGTACGAGAGGGAAGAAGGATGCAGCATGCCGCGCCCACGCGCGATCTCCACACACGAGGGGGAGGACTTCACCCCGTATTACGAGGGCGAGGAGCTCTCCGACACATACTGGGTCGAATCCCCAGCGATCACGAAGCCCTATACGTACTTCTCGTACATGTGGGATTAGAATAAGCACACTACTCATATATGTACATACACACCAACACACACCTAGATTTAAGTAAATATATGTATATATTTTATTCATGCACGGCTATGTTCAGTGCACTCGCGCGCACACTCGACGCTCGCGGCTCACGCTTAACGCGGGCCGCGCCCCACTCCGAACGGCCGCCCCACCACGAGGGCCGAGCGGCCGCCCTACTCCGACCGTCCGCCCCACCGCGAGGGCCCAGCGACTCGCGCGCCGCGCGACCCGAGGAGGTCGCGGACGCGAGATCCGAGAGTCAGTTCCAATCTCACCTCCGAACTGGAGAGTTCTCATCTCATCTCCGAACTGGAGAGTAGTTAACTCATCTCCGAACCGACGAGTTCCTAACTCGCCTCCAGCATCCGAACGATGCACTTTCGATCCGAGCAATAGGCTCATTCGCAACGAGCAATTAGCTCTAATGCATTCGTCTCTATCCATACTCCCATAGCGGAGTCCATTCGATACTTTATACTATTTCTAATTCTCATTGTAATCGCTAGTCAGTAACTTAGAATTTAGTCAAGTGTATCTAGTATAGTGAAATCATAGAATATAGTTTATTTTTACCAGATTCAAAGTATCCTTATTCGAGTTCAAATACAATTCCTTAATTCTAATCCACGGGTACGCTCGCGATTATTCTAATTCTATATCTCATCTACGATAGTCTTGAGGCTCGACGACTAGAGCGAACCAGCGCTTAGTTGCTCCATCCTCACTTCTACCGTGTACAGAATATCTTGGGCCCAGGTCGATCCCGGTAAGCTAGAGCGAACCAACGCTTAGCCGCGCCGTACTCAACCGAAGTTCAAGTATCCTCGATGAGCATTGCACCTCCGACAAAGCGTACACGACGCGCGGGGAGGAGAGAGTTCATTCGTCGTCTCGCTCGGGAATACGTGGGTGATGCACCAGAATATTCAATTTCCTACGTTCGAGTCCTGGTTCCTGTGAAGGAGGTTTCCTTCGCCGCACGACCCGTACGAGTCGCCAATCGTCAGGGCCAAACGCCGATACCTGCCAGCCGGAGTCAACCCGCCTGGACGCTTATTCCCGTAGACGTACCTCCGTTCCAGCCGTACGCCGCCGCCATCCCAGTTGCGGACCCAAGGCGCTCCAGGTACCTAGAAAGAGAAATCAGACAGCGGAATCAAGCCTTCGCAAGGTAAGTTTAGTGTTAATTACCGTTTTATCGAGTCCGAAACGCCAACGAACCCGGTCCGGACGCAATTCGCGTTATTTTCGGGAACGGTTACGACTTTGTGCCACCGTTGCGAGCGCAACCGCACCTCGGGACGTGACAATACGTAGACATCTGCAAACGCTATTTCCTTGCAAGGAAGTGTCGCATTTACATTCATTCGAATCGTAGACGAGGAATGCATAACACTTCGCAATGTATATTATATCTTATCATGAAACATAGATATGAGATGCAATATTTCGTTTTAAGAAGCATTTGAACTCTACTGCTTCGATACGTAAACATCTGCAATCGCTACTTCCTTGCAAGGAAGTGTCATATTTACATTCATTTGAAGTGTAGACGAGGAATACATAACACTTCGCAAATCATATTACATCTTACCATGAAACATAGAAATGAGATGCGATATCGCGTTTTAAGAAGCATTAGAACTCTATTGCTACGATACCTAGACATCTGCAGACGCTATTTCCTAGCAAGGAAGTGTCGCATTTACATTCATTTGAAGTGTGGACGAGGAATACATGACACTTCGCAAATCATATTATATCTTACCGTGAAACATAGAAATGAGATGCGATATCGCGTTTTAAGAAGCATTAGAAAGCTATTGCTACGATACGTAGACATCTGCAAACGCTATTTCCAAGCGAGGAAGTATCGCATTCACATTCATTTGAAGTGTATACGAGGAATACATAACACTTCGCAAATCATGTTATATCTTACCATGAAACATAGAAATGAGATACGATATCGCGTTTTAAGAAGCATTAGAAACCTATTGCTACGATACGTAGACATCTGCAAACGCTATTTCCTAGCGAGGAAGTGTCGCATTTACATTCATTTGAAGTGTAGACGAGGAGTACATGACACTTCGCAAATCATATTATATCTTACCATGAAACATAGAAATGAGGTGCGATATCGCGTTTTAAGAAGCATTAGAACACTATTGCTACGATACCTAGACATCTGCAGACGCTATTTCCTAGCAAGGAAGTGTCGCATTTACATTCATTTGAATCGTAGACGAGGAATGCATAACACTTCGCAAATCATATTACATCTTACCATGAAACATAGAAATGAGATGCGATATCGCGTTTTAAGAAGCATTAGAACTCTATCGCTACGATACCTAGATATCTGCAGACGCTATTTCCTAGCAAGGAAGTGTCGAATTTACATTCATTTGATGTGTAGACGAGGAATACATAACACTTCGCAAATCATATCATATCTTACCATGAAACATAGAAATGAGATGCGATATCGCGTTTTAAGAATCATAAGAACTCTATCGCTACGATACCTAGACATCTGCAGACGCTATTTCCTAGCAAGGAAGTGCTGAATTTACATTCATTTGATGTGTAGACGAGGAATACATAACACTTCGCAAATCATATTATATCTTACCATGAAACATAGAAATGAGATGCGATATCGCGTTTTAAGAATCATAAGAACTCTATTGCTACGATACGTAGACATCTGCAAACGCTATTTCCTTGCAAGGAAGTGTCTCATTTACATTCATTTGAAGTGCAGACAAGGAATACATAACACTTCGCAAATCATATTATATCTTACCATGAAACATAGAAATGAGATGCGATATCGCGTTTTAAGAAGCATTAGAACTCTATTGCTTTGATAGGTAAACATCTGCAAACGCTATTTCCTTGCAAGGAAGTGTTGCATTTACATTCATTTGAAGTGTAGACGAGGAATACATGACACTTCGCAAATCATATTATATCTTACCATGAAACATAGAAATGAGATGCGATATCGCGTTTTAAGAAGCATTAGAAATCTATTGCTACGATACGTAGACATCTGCAAACGCTATTTCCTAGCGAGGAAGTGTCGCATTTACATTCATTTGAAGTGTAGACGAGGAATACATGACGCTTCGCAAATCGTATTATATCTTACCATGAAACATAGAACTGAGATGCGATATAGCGTTTTAAGAATCATATGAACTCTATTGCTACGATACCTAGACATTTGCAGACGCTATATCCTAGCAAGGAAGTGTCGCATTTACATTCATTTGAAGTGTAGACGAGTAATACATGACACTTCGCAAATCATATTATATCTTACCATGAAACATAGAAATGAGATGCGATATCGCGTTTTAAGAAGCATTAGAAAGCTATTGCTACGATACGTAGACATCTGCAGACGCTATTTCCAAGCGAGGAAGTATCGCATTCACATTCATTTGAAGTGTAGACGAGGAATACATGACACTTCGCAAATCATATTATATCTTACCATGAAACATAGAAATGAGATGCGATATCGCGTTTTAAGAAGCATTAGAAATCTATTGCTACGATACGTAGACATCTGCAAACGCTATTTCCTAGCGAGGAAGTGTCGCATTTACATTCATTTGAAGTGTAGACGAGGAGTACATGACACTTCGCAAATCATATTATATCTTACCATGAAACATAGAAATGAGGTGCGATATCGCGTTTTAAGAAGCATTAGAACACCATTGCTACGATACCTAGACATCTGCAGACGCTATTTCCTAGCAAGGAAGTGTCGCATTTACATTCATTTGAAGTGTAGACGAGGAATACATGACACTTCGCAAATCATATTATATCTTACCATGAAACATAGAAATGAGGTGCGATATCGCGTTTTAAGAAGCATTAGAACACCATTGCTACGATACCTAGACATCTGCAGACGCTATTTCCTAGCAAGGAAGTGTCGCATTTACATTCATTTGAAGTGTAGACGAGGAATACATGACACTTCGCAAATCATGTTATATCTTACCATGAAACATAGAAATGAGATGTGATATCGCGTTTTAAGAATCATAAGAACTCTATTGCTACGATACGCAGACATCTGCAAACGCTATTTCCTTGCAAGGAAGTGTCGCATTTACATTCACTTGAATCGTACTCGAGGAAAGCATAACACTTCGCAATGTATATTATATCTTATCATGAAACATTGATATGAGATGCAATATCTCGTTTTAAGAAGCATTTGAACTCTATTGCTTCGATACGTAGATATCTGCAATCGCTACTTCCTTGCAAGGAAGTGTCGCATTTACATTCATTTGAATCGTAGACGAGGAATGCATAACACTTCGCAAATCATATTACATCTTACCATGAAACATAGAAATGAGATGCGATATCGCGTTTTAAGAAGCATTAGAACTCTATCGCTACGATACCTAGATATCTGCAGACGCTATTTCCTAGCAAGGAAGTGTCGAATTTACATTCATTTGATGTGTAGACGAGGAATACATAACACTTCGCAAATCATATCATATCTTACCATGAAAAATAGAAATGAGATGCGATATCGCGTTTTAAGAATCATAAGAACTCTATCGCTACGATACCTAGACATCTGCAGACGCTATTTCCTAGCAAGGAAGTGCTGAATTTACATTCATTTGATGTGTAGACGAGGAATACATAACACTTCGCAAATCATATTATATCTTACCATGAAACATAGAAATGAGATGCGATATCGCGTTTTAAGAATCATAAGAACTCTATTGCTACGATACGTAGACATCTGCAAACGCTATTTCCTTGCAAGGAAGTGTCTCATTTACATTCATTTGAAGTGCAGACAAGGAATACATAACACTTCGCAAATCATATTATATCTTACCATGAAACATAGAAATGAGATGCGATATCGCGTTTTAAGAAGCATTAGAACTCTATTGCTTTGATAGGTAAACATCTGCAAACGCTATTTCCTTGCAAGGAAGTGTTGCATTTACATTCATTTGAAGTGTAGACGAGGAATACATGACACTTCGCAAATCATATTATATCTTACCATGAAACATAGAAATGAGATGCGATATCGCGTTTTAAGAAGCATTAGAAATCTATTGCTACGATACGTAGACATCTGCAAACGCTATTTCCTAGCGAGGAAGTGTCGCATTTACATTCATTTGAAGTGTAGACGAGGAATACATGACGCTTCGCAAATCGTATTATATCTTACCATGAAACATAGAACTGAGATGCGATATAGCGTTTTAAGAATCATATGAACTCTATTGCTACGATACCTAGACATTTGCAGACGCTATATCCTAGCAAGGAAGTGTCGCATTTACATTCATTTGAAGTGTAGACGAGTAATACATGACACTTCGCAAATCATATTATATCTTACCATGAAACATAGAAATGAGATGCGATATCGCGTTTTAAGAAGCATTAGAAAGCTATTGCTACGATACGTAGACATCTGCAGACGCTATTTCCAAGCGAGGAAGTATCGCATTCACATTCATTTGAAGTGTAGACGAGGAATACATGACACTTCGCAAATCATATTATATCTTACCATGAAACATAGAAATGAGATGCGATATCGCGTTTTAAGAAGCATTAGAAATCTATTGCTACGATACGTAGACATCTGCAAACGCTATTTCCTAGCGAGGAAGTGTCGCATTTACATTCATTTGAAGTGTAGACGAGGAGTACATGACACTTCGCAAATCATATTATATCTTACCATGAAACATAGAAATGAGGTGCGATATCGCGTTTTAAGAAGCATTAGAACACCATTGCTACGATACCTAGACATCTGCAGACGCTATTTCCTAGCAAGGAAGTGTCGCATTTACATTCATTTGAAGTGTAGACGAGGAATACATGACACTTCGCAAATCATATTATATCTTACCATGAAACATAGAAATGAGGTGCGATATCGCGTTTTAAGAAGCATTAGAACACCATTGCTACGATACCTAGACATCTGCAGACGCTATTTCCTAGCAAGGAAGTGTCGCATTTACATTCATTTGAAGTGTAGACGAGGAATACATGACACTTCGCAAATCATGTTATATCTTACCATGAAACATAGAAATGAGATGTGATATCGCGTTTTAAGAATCATAAGAACTCTATTGCTACGATACGCAGACATCTGCAAACGCTATTTCCTTGCAAGGAAGTGTCGCATTTACATTCACTTGAATCGTACTCGAGGAATGCATAACACTTCGCAATGTATATTATATCTTATCATGAAACATAGATATGAGATGCAATATCTCGTTTTAAGAAGCATTTGAACTCTATTGCTTCGATACGTAGATATCTGCAATCGCTACTTCCTTGCAAGGAAGTGTCGCATTTACATTCATTTGAATCGTAGACGAGGAATGCATAACACTTCGCAAATCATATTACATCTTACCATGAAACATAGAAATGAGATGCGATATCGCGTTTTAAGAAGCATTAGAACTCTATCGCTACGATACCTAGATATCTGCAGACGCTATTTCCTAGCAAGGAAGTGTCGAATTTACATTCATTTGATGTGTAGACGAGGAATACATAACACTTCGCAAATCATATTATATCTTACCATGAAACATAGAAATGAGATGCGATATCGCGTTTTAAGAATCATAAGAACTCTATCGCTACGATACCTAGACATCTGCAGACGCTATTTCCTAGCAAGGAAGTGCCGAATTTACATTCATTTGATGTGTAGACGAGGAATACATAACACTTCGCAAATCATATTATATCTTACCATGAAACATAGAAATGAGATGCGATATCGCGTTTTAAGAATCATAAGAACTCTATTGCTACGATACGTAGACATCTGCAAACGCCATTTCCTTGCAAGGAAGTGTCTCATTCACATTCATTTGAAGTGCAGACAAGGAATACATAACACTTCGCAAATCATATTATATCTTACCATGAAACATAGAAACGAGATGCGATATCGCGTTTTAGGAAGCATTAGAACTCTATTGCTTTGATAGGTAAACATCTGCAAACGCTATTTCCTTGCAAGGAAGTGTTGCATTTACATTCATTTGAAGTGTAGACGAGGAATACATGACACTTCGCAAATCATATTATATCTTACCATGAAACATAGAAATGAGATGCGATATCGCGTTTTAAGAAGCATTAGAAATCTATTGCTACGATACGTAGACATCTGCAAACGCTATTTCCTAGCGAGGAAGTGTTGCATTTACATTCATTTGAAGTGTAGACGAGGAATACATGACACTTCGCAATGTATATTACATCTTATCATGAAACATAGATATGAGATGCGATATCGCGTTTTAAGAAGCATTAGAACTCTATTGCTTTCATAGGTAAACATCTGCAAACGCTATTTCCTTGCAAGGAAGTGTTGCATTTACATTCATTTGAAGTGTAGACGAGGAATACATGACACTTCGCAAATCATGTTATATCTTACCATGAAACATAGAAATGAGATGCGATATCGCGTTTTAAGAATCATATGAACTCTATTGCTACGATACGTAGACATCTGCAAACGCTATTTCCTAGCGAGGAAGTGTCGCATTCACATTCATTTGAAGTGTAGACGAGGAATACATGACACTTCGCAAATCATATTATATCTTACCATGAAACATAAAAATGAGATGCGATATCGCGTTTTAAGAATCATAAGAACTCTATTGCTACGATACGTAGACATCTGCAAACGCTATTTCCTTGCAAGGAAGTGTCGCATTTACATTCATTTGAATCGTAGACGAGGAATGCATAACACTTCGCAATGTATATTATATCTTATCATGAAACTTAGATATGAGATGCAATATCTCGTTTTAAGAAGCATTTGAACTCTATTGCTTCGATACGTAAACATCTGCAATCGCTACTTCCTTGCAAGGAAGTGTCGCATTTACATTCATTTGAAGTGTAGACGAGGAATACATAACACTTAGCAAATCATATTACATCTTACCATGAAACATAGAAATGAGATGCGATATCGCGTTTCAAGAACCATTAGAACTCTATTGCTACGATACCTAGACATCTGCAGACGCTATTTCCTAGCAAGGAAGTGTCGCATTTACATTCATTTGAAGTGTTGACGAGGAATACATGACACTTCGCAAATCGTATTATATCTTACCATGAAACATAGAAATGAGATGCGATATCGCGTTTTAAGAATCATATGAACTCTATTGCTACGATACCTATACATCTGCAGACGCTATTTCCTAGCAAGGAAGTGTCGCATTTACATTCATTTGAAGTGTAGACGAGGAATACATGACACTTCGCAAATCATATTATATCTTACCATGAAACATAGAAATGAGATGCGATATCGCGTTTTAAGGAGCATTAGAAAGCTATTGCTACGATACCTAGACATCTGCAGACGCTATTTCCTAGCAAGGATGTGTCGCATTTACATTCATTTGAAGTGTAGACGAGGAATACATGACACTTCGCAAATCATATTATATCTTACCATGAAACATAGAAATGAGATGCGATATCGCGTTTTAAGAATCATCTGAACTCTATTGCTACGATACGTAGACATCTGCAAACGCTATTTCCTAGCGAGGAAGTGTCGCATTCACATTCATTTGATGTGTAGACGAGGATTACATGACACTTCGCAAATCATATTATATCTTACCATGAAACATAGAAATGAGGTGCGATATCGCGTTTTAAGAAGCATTAGAACACTATTGCTACGATACCTAGACATCTGCAGACGCTATTTCCTAGCAAGGAAGTGTCGCATTTACATTCATTTGAAGTGTAGACGAGGAATACATGACACTTCGCAAATCATATTATATCTTACCATGAAACATAGAAATGAGATGCGATATCGCGTTTTAAGAAGCATTAGAAATCTATTGCTACGATACGTAGACATCTGCAATCGCTATTTCCTAGCGAGGAAGTGTCGCATTTACATTCATTTGAAGTGTAGACGAGGAGTACATGACACTTCGCAAATCATATTATATCTTACCATGAAACATAGAAATGAGGTGCGATATCGCGTTTTAAGAAGCATTAGAACACTATTGCTACGATACCTAGACATCTGCAGACGCTATTTCCTAGCAAGGAAGTGTCGCATTTACATTCATTTGAAGTGTAGACGAGGAATACATGACACTTCGCAAATCGTATTATATCTTACCATGAAACATAGAAATGAGATGCGATATCGCGTTTTAAGAATCATATGAACTCTATTGCTACGATACCTAGACATTTGCAGACGCTATTTCCTAGCAAGGAAGTGTCGCATTTACATTCATTTGAAGTGTAGACGAGGAATACATGACACTTCGCAAATCATATTATATCTTACCATGAAACATAGAAATGAGATGCGATATCGCTTTTTAAGAAGCATTAGAAATCTATTGCTACGATACGTAGACATCTGCAAACGCTATTTCCTAGCGAGGAAGTGTCGCATTCACATTCATTTGAAGTGTAGACGAGGATTACATGACACTTCGCAAATCATATTATATCTTACCATGAAACATAGAAATGAGATGCGATATCGCGTTTTAAGAAGCATTAGAAAGCCATTGCTACGATACCTAGACATCTGCAGACGCTATTTCCTAGCAAGGAAGTGTCGCATTTACATTCATTTGAAGTGTAGACGAGGAATACATGACACTTCGCAAATCATATTATATCTTACCATGAAACATAGAAATGAGGTGCGATATCGCGTTTTAAGAAGCATTAGAACACCATTGCTACGATACCTAGACATCTGCAGACGCTATTTCCTAGCAAGGAAGTGTCGCATTTACATTCATTTGAAGTGTAGACGAGGAATACATGACACTTCGCAAATCATGTTATATCTTACCATGAAACATAGAAATGAGATGTGATATCGCGTTTTAAGAATCATAAGAACTCTATTGCTACGATACGCAGACATCTGCAAACGCTATTTCCTTGCAAGGAAGTGTCGCATTTACATTCACTTGAATCGTACTCGAGGAATGCATAACACTTCGCAATGTATATTATATCTTATCATGAAACATAGATATGAGATGCAATATCTCGTTTTAAGAAGCATTTGAACTCTATTGCTTCGATACGTAGATATCTGCAATCGCTACTTCCTTGCAAGGAAGTGTCGCATTTACATTCATTTGAATCGTAGACGAGGAATGCATAACACTTCGCAAATCATATTACATCTTACCATGAAACATAGAAATGAGATGCGATATCGCGTTTTAAGAAGCATTAGAACTCTATCGCTACGATACCTAGATATCTGCAGACGCTATTTCCTAGCAAGGAAGTGTCGAATTTACATTCATTTGATGTGTAGACGAGGAATACATAACACTTCGCAAATCATATTATATCTTACCATGAAACATAGAAATGAGATGCGATATCGCGTTTTAAGAATCATAAGAACTCTATCGCTACGATACCTAGACATCTGCAGACGCTATTTCCTAGCAAGGAAGTGCCGAATTTACATTCATTTGATGTGTAGACGAGGAATACATAACACTTCGCAAATCATATTATATCTTACCATGAAACATAGAAATGAGATGCGATATCGCGTTTTAAGAATCATAAGAACTCTATTGCTACGATACGTAGACATCTGCAAACGCCATTTCCTTGCAAGGAAGTGTCTCATTCACATTCATTTGAAGTGCAGACAAGGAATACATAACACTTCGCAAATCATATTATATCTTACCATGAAACATAGAAACGAGATGCGATATCGCGTTTTAGGAAGCATTAGAACTCTATTGCTTTGATAGGTAAACATCTGCAAACGCTATTTCCTTGCAAGGAAGTGTTGCATTTACATTCATTTGAAGTGTAGACGAGGAATACATGACACTTCGCAAATCATATTATATCTTACCATGAAACATAGAAATGAGATGCGATATCGCGTTTTAAGAAGCATTAGAAATCTATTGCTACGATACGTAGACATCTGCAAACGCTATTTCCTAGCGAGGAAGTGTTGCATTTACATTCATTTGAAGTGTAGACGAGGAATACATGACACTTCGCAATGTATATTACATCTTATCATGAAACATAGATATGAGATGCGATATCGCGTTTTAAGAAGCATTAGAACTCTATTGCTTTCATAGGTAAACATCTGCAAACGCTATTTCCTTGCAAGGAAGTGTTGCATTTACATTCATTTGAAGTGTAGACGAGGAATACATGACACTTCGCAAATCATGTTATATCTTACCATGAAACATAGAAATGAGATGCGATATCGCGTTTTAAGAATCATATGAACTCTATTGCTACGATACGTAGACATCTGCAAACGCTATTTCCTAGCGAGGAAGTGTCGCATTCACATTCATTTGAAGTGTAGACGAGGAATACATGACACTTCGCAAATCATATTATATCTTACCATGAAACATAAAAATGAGATGCGATATCGCGTTTTAAGAATCATAAGAACTCTATTGCTACGATACGTAGACATCTGCAAACGCTATTTCCTTGCAAGGAAGTGTCGCATTTACATTCATTTGAATCGTAGACGAGGAATGCATAACACTTCGCAATGTATATTATATCTTATCATGAAACTTAGATATGAGATGCAATATCTCGTTTTAAGAAGCATTTGAACTCTATTGCTTCGATACGTAAACATCTGCAATCGCTACTTCCTTGCAAGGAAGTGTCGCATTTACATTCATTTGAAGTGTAGACGAGGAATACATAACACTTAGCAAATCATATTACATCTTACCATGAAACATAGAAATGAGATGCGATATCGCGTTTCAAGAACCATTAGAACTCTATTGCTACGATACCTAGACATCTGCAGACGCTATTTCCTAGCAAGGAAGTGTCGCATTTACATTCATTTGAAGTGTTGACGAGGAATACATGACACTTCGCAAATCGTATTATATCTTACCATGAAACATAGAAATGAGATGCGATATCGCGTTTTAAGAATCATATGAACTCTATTGCTACGATACCTATACATCTGCAGACGCTATTTCCTAGCAAGGAAGTGTCGCATTTACATTCATTTGAAGTGTAGACGAGGAATACATGACACTTCGCAAATCATATTATATCTTACCATGAAACATAGAAATGAGATGCGATATCGCGTTTTAAGGAGCATTAGAAAGCTATTGCTACGATACCTAGACATCTGCAGACGCTATTTCCTAGCAAGGATGTGTCGCATTTACATTCATTTGAAGTGTAGACGAGGAATACATGACACTTCGCAAATCATATTATATCTTACCATGAAACATAGAAATGAGATGCGATATCGCGTTTTAAGAATCATCTGAACTCTATTGCTACGATACGTAGACATCTGCAAACGCTATTTCCTAGCGAGGAAGTGTCGCATTCACATTCATTTGATGTGTAGACGAGGATTACATGACACTTCGCAAATCATATTATATCTTACCATGAAACATAGAAATGAGGTGCGATATCGCGTTTTAAGAAGCATTAGAACACTATTGCTACGATACCTAGACATCTGCAGACGCTATTTCCTAGCAAGGAAGTGTCGCATTTACATTCATTTGAAGTGTAGACGAGGAATACATGACACTTCGCAAATCATATTATATCTTACCATGAAACATAGAAATGAGATGCGATATCGCGTTTTAAGAAGCATTAGAAATCTATTGCTACGATACGTAGACATCTGCAATCGCTATTTCCTAGCGAGGAAGTGTCGCATTTACATTCATTTGAAGTGTAGACGAGGAGTACATGACACTTCGCAAATCATATTATATCTTACCATGAAACATAGAAATGAGGTGCGATATCGCGTTTTAAGAAGCATTAGAACACTATTGCTACGATACCTAGACATCTGCAGACGCTATTTCCTAGCAAGGAAGTGTCGCATTTACATTCATTTGAAGTGTAGACGAGGAATACATGACACTTCGCAAATCGTATTATATCTTACCATGAAACATAGAAATGAGATGCGATATCGCGTTTTAAGAATCATATGAACTCTATTGCTACGATACCTAGACATTTGCAGACGCTATTTCCTAGCAAGGAAGTGTCGCATTTACATTCATTTGAAGTGTAGACGAGGAATACATGACACTTCGCAAATCATATTATATCTTACCATGAAACATAGAAATGAGATGCGATATCGCTTTTTAAGAAGCATTAGAAATCTATTGCTACGATACGTAGACATCTGCAAACGCTATTTCCTAGCGAGGAAGTGTCGCATTCACATTCATTTGAAGTGTAGACGAGGATTACATGACACTTCGCAAATCATATTATATCTTACCATGAAACATAGAAATGAGATGCGATATCGCGTTTTAAGAAGCATTAGAAAGCTATTGCTACGATACGTAGACATCTGCAAACGCTATTTCCAAGCGAGGAAGTATCGCATTCACATTCATTTGAAGTGTAGACGAGGAATACATAACACTTCGCAAATCATGTTATATCTTACCATGAAACATAGAAATGAGATGCGATATCGCGTTTTAAGAATCATCTGAACTCTATTGCTACGATACGTAGACATCTGCAAACGCTATTTCCTAGCGAGGAAGTGTCGCATTCACATTCATTTGAAGTGTAGACGAGGAATACATAACACTTCTCAAATCATATTACATCTTACCATGAAACATAGAAATGAGATGCGATATCGCGTTATAAGAAGCATTAGAACTCTATTGCTACGATACCTAGACATCTGCAGACGCTATTTCCTAGCCAGGAAGTGTCGCATTTACATTCATTTGAAGTGTAGACGAGGAATACGTGACACTTCGCAAATCATGTTATATCTTACCATGAAACATAGAAATGAGATGCGATCTCGCGTTTTAAGAATCATATCAACTCTATTGCTACGATACGTAGACATCTGCAAACGCTATTTCCTAGCGAGGAAGTGTCGCATTCACATTCAATTGAAGTGTAGACGAGGAGTACATGACACTTCGCAAACCATATTATATCTTACCATGAAACATAGAAATGAGATGCGATATCGCGTTTTAAGAAGCATTAGAACACTATTGCTACGATACCTAGACATCTGCAGACGCTATTTCCTAGCAAGGAAGTGTCGCATTTACATTCATTTGAAGTGTAGACGAGGAATACATGACACTTCGCAAATCGTATTATATCTTACCATGAAACATAGAAATGAGATGCGATATCGCGTTTTAAGAATCATATGAACTCTATTGCTACGATACCTAGACATTTGCAGACGCTATTTCCTAGCAAGGAAGTGTCGCATTTACATTCATTTGAAGTGTAGACGAGGAATACATGACACTTCGCAAATCATATTATATCTTACCATGAAACATAGAAATGAGATGCGATATCGCTTTTTAAGAAGCATTAGAAATCTATTGCTACGATACGTAGACATCTGCAAACGCTATTTCCTAGCGAGGAAGTGTCGCATTCACATTCATTTGAAGTGTAGACGAGGATTACATGACACTTCGCAAATCATATTATATCTTACCATGAAACATAGAAATGAGATGCGATATCGCGTTTTAAGAAGCATTAGAAAGCTATTGCTACGATACGTAGACATCTGCAAACGCTATTTCCAAGCGAGGAAGTATCGCATTCACATTCATTTGAAGTGTAGACGAGGAATACATAACACTTCGCAAATCATGTTATATCTTACCATGAAACATAGAAATGAGATGCGATATCGCGTTTTAAGAATCATCTGAACTCTATTGCTACGATACGTAGACATCTGCAAACGCTATTTCCTAGCGAGGAAGTGTCGCATTCACATTCATTTGAAGTGTAGACGAGGAATACATAACACTTCTCAAATCATATTACATCTTACCATGAAACATAGAAATGAGATGCGATATCGCGTTATAAGAAGCATTAGAACTCTATTGCTACGATACCTAGACATCTGCAGACGCTATTTCCTAGCCAGGAAGTGTCGCATTTACATTCATTTGAAGTGTAGACGAGGAATACGTGACACTTCGCAAATCATGTTATATCTTACCATGAAACATAGAAATGAGATGCGATCTCGCGTTTTAAGAATCATATCAACTCTATTGCTACGATACGTAGACATCTGCAAACGCTATTTCCTAGCGAGGAAGTGTCGCATTCACATTCAATTGAAGTGTAGACGAGGAGTACATGACACTTCGCAAACCATATTATATCTTACCATGAAACATAGAAATGAGATGCGATATCGCGTTTTAAGAATCATAAGAACTCTATTGCTACGATACGTAGACATCTGCAAACGCTATTTCCTTGCAAGGAAGTGTCGCATTTACATTCATTTGAATCGTAGACGAGGAATGCATAACACTTCGCAATGTATATTATATCTTATCATGAAACTTAGATATGAGATGCAATATCTCGTTTTAAGAAGCATTTGAACTCTATTGCTTCGATACGTAAACATCTGCAATCGCTACTTCCTTGCAAGGAAGTGTCGCATTTACATTCATTTGAAGTGTAGACGAGGAATACATAACACTTAGCAAATCATATTACATCTTACCATGAAACATAGAAATGAGATGCGATATCGCGTTTCAAGAAGCATTAGAACTCTATTGCTACGATACCTAGACATCTGCAGACGCTATTTCCTAGCAAGGAAGTGTCGCATTTATATTCATTTGAAGTGTTGACGAGGAATACATGACACTTCGCAAATCGTATTATATCTTACCATGAAACATAGAAATGAGATGCGATATCGCGTTTTAAGAATCATATGAACTCTATTGCTACGATACCTATACATCTGCAGACGCTATTTCCTAGCAAGGAAGTGTCGCATTTACATTCATTTGAAGTGTAGACGAGGAATACATGACACTTCGCAAATCATATTATATCTTACCATGAAACATAGAAATGAGATGCGATATCGCGTTTTAAGGAGCATTAGAAAGCTATTGCTACGATACGTAGACATCTGCAAACGCTATTTCCTAGCGAGGAAGTGTCGCATTCACATTCATTTGAAGTGTAGACGAGGAATACATGACACTTCGCAAATCATATTATATCTTACCATGAAACATAAAAATGAGATGCGATATCGCGTTTTAAGAATCATAAGAACTCTATTGCTACGATACGTAGACATCTGCAGACGCTATTTCCTAGCGAGGATGTGTCGCATTTACATTCATTTGAAGTGTAGACGAGGAATACATGACACTTCGCAAATCATATTATATCTTACCATGAAACATAGAAATGAGATGCGATATCGCGTTTTAAGAATCATCTGAACTCTATTGCTACGATACGTAGACATCTGCAAACGCTATTTCCTAGCGAGGAAGTGTCGCATTCACATTCATTTGATGTGTAGACGAGGATTACATGACACTTCGCAAATCATATTATATCTTACCATGAAACATAGAAATGAGGTGCGATATCGCGTTTTAAGAAGCATTAGAACACTATTGCTACGATACCTAGACATCTGCAGACGCTATTTCCTAGCAAGGAAGTGTCGCATTTACATTCATTTGAAGTGTAGACGAGGAATACATGACACTTCGCAAATCATATTATATCTTACCATGAAACATAGAAATGAGATGCGATATCGCGTTTTAAGAAGCATTAGAAATCTATTGCCACGATACGTAGACATCTGCAATCGCTATTTCCTAGCGAGGAAGTGTCGCATTTACATTCATTTGAAGTGTAGACGAGGAGTACATGACACTTCGCAAATCATATTATATCTTACCATGAAACATAGAAATGAGGTGCGATATCGCGTTTTAAGAAGCATTAGAACACTATTGCTACGATACCTAGACATCTGCAGACGCTATTTCCTAGCAAGGAAGTGTCGCATTTACATTCATTTGAAGTGTAGACGAGGAATACATGACACTTCGCAAATCGTATTATATCTTACCATGAAACATAGAAATGAGATGCGATATCGCGTTTTAAGAATCATATGAACTCTATTGCTACGATACCTAGACATTTGCAGACGCTATTTCCTAGCAAGGAAGTGTCGCATTTACATTCATTTGAAGTGTAGACGAGGAATACATGACACTTCGCAAATCATATTATATCTTACCATGAAACATAGAAATGAGATGCGATATCGCTTTTTAAGAAGCATTAGAAATCTATTGCTACGATACGTAGACATCTGCAAACGCTATTTCCTAGCGAGGAAGTGTCGCATTCACATTCATTTGAAGTGTAGACGAGGAGTACATGACACTTCGCAAATCATATTATATCTTACCATGAAACATAGAAATGAGGTGCGATATCGCGTTTTAAGAAGCATTAGAACACTATTGCTACGATACCTAGACATCTGCAGACGCTATTTCCTAGCAAGGAAGTGTCGCATTTACATTCATTTGAAGTGTAGACGAGGAATACATGACACTTCGCAAATCATGTTATATCTTACCATGAAACATAGAAATGAGATGCGATATCGCGTTTTAAGAATCATCTGAACTCTATTGCTACGATACGTAGACATCTGCAAACGCTATTTCCTAGCGAGGAAGTGTCGCATTCACATTCATTTGAAGTGTAGACGAGGATTACATGACACTTCGCAAATCATATTATATCTTACCATGAAACATAGAAATGAGATGCGATATCGCGTTTTAAGAAGCATTAGAAAGCTATTGCTACGATACGTAGACATCTGCAAACGCTATTTCCAAGCGAGGAAGTATCGCATTCACATTCATTTGAAGTGTAGACGAGGAATACATAACACTTCGCAAATCATGTTATATCTTACCATGAAACATAGAAATGAGATGCGATATCGCGTTTTAAGAATCATCTGAACTCTATTGCTACGATACGTAGACATCTGCAAACGCTATTTCCTAGCGAGGAAGTGTCGCATTCACATTCATTTGAAGTGTAGACGAGGAATACATAACACTTCTCAAATCATATTACATCTTACCATGAAACATAGAAATGAGATGCGATATCGCGTTATAAGAAGCATTAGAACTCTATTGCTACGATACCTAGACATCTGCAGACGCTATTTCCTAGCCAGGAAGTGTCGCATTTACATTCATTTGAAGTGTAGACGAGGAATACGTGACACTTCGCAAATCATGTTATATCTTACCATGAAACATAGAAATGAGATGCGATATCGCGTTTTAAGAATCATATCAACTCTATTGCTACGATACGTAGACATCTGCAAACGCTATTTCCTAGCGAGGAAGTGTCGCATTCACATTCAATTGAAGTGTAGACGAGGAATACATGACACTTCGCAAACCATATTATATCTTACCATGAAACATAGAAATGAGATGCGATATCGCGTTTTAAGAATCATAAGAACTCTATTGCTACGATACGTAGACATCTGCAAACGCTATTTCCTTGCAAGGAAGTGTCGCATTTACATTCATTTGAATCGTAGACGAGGAATGCATAACACTTCGCAATGTATATTATATCTTATCATGAAACATAGATATGAGATGCAATATCTCGTTTTAAGAAGCATTTGAACTCTATTGCTTCGATACGTAAACATCTGCAATCGCTACTTCCTTGCAAGGAAGTGTCGCATTTACATTCATTTGAAGTGTAGACGAGGAATACATAACACTTAGCAAATCATATTACATCTTACCATGAAACATAGAAATGAGATGCGATATCGCGTTATAAGAAGCATTAGAACTCTATTGCTACGATACCTAGACATCTGCAGACGCTATTTCCTAGCAAGGAAGTGTCGCATTTACATTCATTTGAAGTGTAGACGAGGAATACATGACACTTCGCAAATCATGTTATATCTTACCATGAAACATAGAAATGAGATGCGATATCGCGTTTTAAGAATCATATGAACTCTATTGCTACGATACGTAGACATCTGCAAACGCTATTTCCTAGCGAGGAAGTGTCGCATTCACATTCATTTGAAGTGTAGACGAGGAATACATGACACTTCGCAAATCATATTATATCTTACCATGAAACATAAAAATGAGATGCGATATCGCGTTTTAAGAATCATAAGAACTCTATTGCTACGATACGTAGACATCTGCAAACGCTATTTCCTTGCAAGGAAGTGTCGCATTTACATTCATTTGAATCGTAGACGAGGAATGCATAACACTTCGCAATGTATATTATATCTTATCATGAAACTTAGATATGAGATGCAATATCTCGTTTTAAGAAGCATTTGAACTCTATTGCTTCGATACGTAAACATCTGCAATCGCTACTTCCTTGCAAGGAAGTGTCGCATTTACATTCATTTGAAGTGTAGACGAGGAATACATAACACTTAGCAAATCATATTACATCTTACCATGAAACATAGAAATGAGATGCGATATCGCGTTTCAAGAAGCATTAGAACTCTATTGCTACGATACCTAGACATCTGCAGACGCTATTTCCTAGCAAGGAAGTGTCGCATTTACATTCATTTGAAGTGTTGACGAGGAATACATGACACTTCGCAAATCGTATTATATCTTACCATGAAACATAGAAATGAGATGCGATATCGCGTTTTAAGAATCATATGAACTCTATTGCTACGATACCTATACATCTGCAGACGCTATTTCCTAGCAAGGATGTGTCGCATTTACATTCATTTGAAGTGTAGACGAGGAATACATGACGCTTCGCAAATCATATTATATCTTACCATGAAACATAGAAATGAGATGCGATATCGCGTTTTAAGAGGCATTAGAAAGCTATTGCTACGATACGTAGACATCTGCAAACGCTATTTTCTAGTGAGGAAGTATCGCATTCACATTCATTTGAAGTGTAGACGAGGAATACACAACACTTCGCAAATCATGTTATATCTTACCATGAAACATAGAAATGAGATGCGATATCGCGTTTTAAGTATCATATGAACTCTATTGCTTCGATACGTAGACATCTGCAATCGCTACTTCCTTGCAAGGAAGTGTCGCATTTACATTCATTTGAAGTGTAGACGAGGAATACATAACACTTCGCAAATCATATTACATCTTACCATGAAACATAGAAATGAGATGCGATATCGCGTTATAAGAAGCATTAGAACTCTGTTGCTACGATACCTAGACATCTGCAGACGCTATTTCCTAGCGAGGAAGTGTCGCATTCACATTCAATTGAAGTGTAGACGAGGAATACATGACACTTCGCAAACCATATTATATCTTACCATGAAACATAGAAATGAGATGCGATATCGCGTTTTAAGAATCATAAGAACTCTATTGCTTCGATACGTAGACATCTGCAATCGCTACTTCCTTGCAAGGAAGTGTCGCATTTACATTCATTTGAAGTGTAGACGAGGAATACATAACACTTCGCAAATCATATTACATCTTACCATGAAACATAGAAATGAGATGCGATATCGCGTTATAAGAAGCATTAGAACTCTATTGCTACGATACCTAGACATCTGCAGTCGCTATTTCCTAGCAAGGAAGTGTCGCATTTACATTCATTTGATGTGTAGACGAGGAATACATGACACTTCGCAAATCATGTTATATCTTACCATGAAACATAGAAATGAGATGCGATATCGCGTTTTAAGGAGCATTAGAAAGCTATTGCTACGATACCTAGACATCTGCAGACGCTATTTCCTAGCAAGGAAGTGTCGCATTTACATTCATTTGAAGTGTTGACGAGGAATACATCACACTTCGCAAATCATATTATATCTTACCATGAAACGTAGAAATGAGATGCGATATCGCGTTTTAAGAGGCATTAGAAAGCTATTGCTACGATACGTAGACATCTGCAAACGCTATTTCCTAGCGAGGAAGTATCGCATTCACATTCATTTGAAGTGTTGACGAGGAATACATAACACTTCGCAAATCATGTTATATCTTACCATGAAACATAGAAATAAGATGCGATATCGCGTTTTAAGAATCATATGAACTCTATTGCTACGATACGTAGACATCTGCAAACGCTATTTCCTTGCAAGGAAGTGTCGCATTTACATTCATTTGAATCGTAGACGAGGAATGCATAACACTTCGCAAATCATATTATATCTTACCATGAAATATAGAAATGAGATGCGATTTCGCGTTTTAAGAAGCATTAGAACTCTATTGCTACGATAGGTAGACATCTGCAAACGCTATTTCCTTGCAAGGAAGTGTCGCATTTACATTCATTTGAAGTGTAGACGAGGAATACATAATACTTCGCAAATCGTATTATATCTTACCATGAAACATGGAAATGAGATGCGATATCGCGTTTTAAGGAGCATTAGATCTCTATCGCTACGATACATAGACATCTGCAAACGCTATTTCCTAGCTAGGAAGTGTCGCATTTACACTCATTTGAATAGTAGACGAGGAATACATGACACTTCGCAAATCATATTATATCTTACCATGAAACGTAGAAATGAGATGCGATATCGCGTTTTAAGAAGCATTACATGTCTATTGCTACTACACGTAGACATCTGCAAGCGCTATTTCCTAGTGAGGAAGTATCGCATTCACATTCATTTGAAGTGTAGGCGAGGAATACATAACACTTCGCAAATCATGTTATATCTTACCATGAAACATAGAAATGAGATGCGATATCGCGTTTTAAGAATCATATGAACTCTATTGCTGCGATACGTAGACATCTGCAAACGCTATTTCCTAGCGAGGAAGTGTCGCATTCACATTCATTTGAAGTGTAGACGAGGAATACATGACACTTCGCAAACCATATTATATCTTACCATGAAACATAGAAATGAGATGCGATATCGCGTTTTAAGAATCATAAGAACTCTATTGCTTCGATACGTAGACATCTGCAATCGCAACTTCCTTGCAAGGAAGTGTCGCATTTACATTCATTTGAAGTGTAGACGAGGAATACATAACACTTCGCAAATCATATTACATCTTACCATGAAACATAGAAATGAGATGCGATATCGCGTTATAAGAAGCATTAGAACTCTATTGCTACGATACCTAGACATCTGCAGACGCTATTTCCTAGCAGGGAAGTGTCGCATTTACATTCATTTGAAGTGTAGACGAGGAATACATGACACTTCGCAAATCGTATTATATCTTACCATGAAACATAGAAATGAGATGCGGTATCGCGTTTTAAGAATCACATGAACTCTATTGCTACGATACCTAGACATCTGCAGACGCTATTTCCTAGCAAGGAAGTGTCGCATTTACATTCATTTGAAGTGTAGACGAGGAATACATAACACTTCGCAAATCATATTACATCTTACTATGAAACATAGAAATGAGATGCGACATCGCGTTTCAAGAAGCATTAGAACTCTATTGCTACGATACCTAGACATCTGCAGACGCTATTTCCTAGCAAGGAAGTGTCGCATTTACATTCATTTGAAGTGTAGACGAGGAATACATAACACTTCGCAAATCATATTACATCTTAAAATGAAACATAGAAATGAGATGCGATATCGCGTTTTAAGAAGCATTAGAACTCTATTGCTACGATACCTAGACATCTGCAGACGCTATTTCCTAGCAGGGAAGTGTCGCATTTACATTCATTTGAAGTGTAGACGAGGAATACATGACACTTCGCAAATCGTATTATATCTTACCATGAAACATAGAAATGAGATGCGATATCGCGTTTTAAGAATCATATGAACTCTATTGCTACGATACCTAGACATCTGCAGACGCTATTTCCTAGCAAGGAAGTGTCGCATTTACATTCATTTGAAGTGTAGACGAGGAATACATGACACTTCGCAAATCATATTATATCTTACCATGATACATAGGAATGAGATGCGATATCGCGTTTTAAGAATCATACGAACTCTATTGCTACGATGCGTAGACATCTGCAAACGCTCTTTCCTAGCGAGGAAGTGTCGCATTCACATTCATTTGAAGTGTAGACGAGAAATACATGACACTTCGCAAACCATATTATATCTTACCATGAAACATAGAAATGAGATGCGATATCGCGTTTTAAGAATCATATGAACTCTATTGCTACGATACCTAGACATCTGCAGACGCTATTTCCTAGCAAGGAAGTGTCGCATTTACATTCATTTGAAGTGTAGACGAGGAATACATGACACTTCGCAAATCATATTATATCTTACCATGAAACATAGAAATGAGATGCGATATCGCGTTTTAAGAGGCATTAGAAAGCTATTGCTACGATACGTAGACATCTGCAAACGCTATTTTCTAGTGAGGAAGTATCGCATTCACATTCATTTGAAGTGTAGACGAGGAATACACAACACTTCGCTAATCATGTTATATCTTACCATGAAACATAGAAATGAGATGCGATATCGCGTTTTAAGTATCATATGAACTCTATTGCTACGATACGTAGACATCTGCAAACGCTCTTTCCTAGCGAGGAAGTGTCGCATTCACATTCATTTGAAGTGTAGACGAGAAATACATGACACTTCGCAAACCATATTATATCTTACCATGAAACATAGAAATGAGATGCGATATCGCGTTTTAAGAATCATAAGAACTCTATTGCTTCGATACGTAGACATCTGCAATCGCTACTTCCTTGCAAGGAAGTGTCGCATTTACATTCATTTGAAGTGTAGACGAGGAATACATAACACTTCGCAAATCATATTACATCTTACCATGAAACATAGAAATGAGATGCGATATCGCGTTATAAGAAGCATTAGAACTCTGTTGCTACGATACCTAGACATCTGCAGTCGCTATTTCCTAGCAAGGAAGTGTCGCATTTACATTCATTTGAAGTGTAGACGAGGAACACATGACACTTCGCAAATCATGTTATATCTTACCATGAAACATAGAAATGAGATGCGATATCGCGTTTTAAGAGTCATATGAACTCTATTGCTACGATACGTAGACATCTGCAAACGCTATTTCCTAGCGAGGAAGTGTTACATTCACATTCATTTGAAGTGTAGACGAGGAATACATAACACTTCGCAAATCATATTACATCTTACCATGAAACATAGAAATGAGATGCGATATCGCGTTATAAGAAGCATTAGAACTCTGTTGCTACGATACCTAGACATCTGCAGACGCTATTTCCTAGCGAGGAAGTGTCGCATTCACATTCAATTGAAGTGTAGACGAGGAATACATGACACTTCGCAAACCATATTATATCTTACCATGAAACATAGAAATGAGATGCGATATCGCGTTTTAAGAATCATAAGAACTCTATTGCTTCGATACGTAGACATCTGCAATCGCTACTTCCTTGCAAGGAAGTGTCGCATTTACATTCATTTGAAGTGTAGACGAGGAATACATAACACTTCGCAAATCATATTACATCTTACCATGAAACATAGAAATGAGATGCGATATCGCGTTATAAGAAGCATTAGAACTCTATTGCTACGATACCTAGACATCTGCAGTCGCTATTTCCTAGCAAGGAAGTGTCGCATTTACATTCATTTGAAGTGTAGACGAGGAATACATGACACTTCGCAAATCATGTTATATCTTACCATGAAACATAGAAATGAGATGCGATATCGCGTTTTAAGGAGCATTAGAAAGCTATTGCTACGATACCTAGACATCTGCAGACGCTATTTCCTAGCAAGGAAGTGTCGCATTTACATTCATTTGAAGTGTTGACGAGGAATACATCACACTTCGCAAATCATATTATATCTTACCATGAAACGTAGAAATGAGATGCGATATCGCGTTTTAAGAGGCATTAGAAAGCTATTGCTACGATACGTAGACATCTGCAAACGCTATTTCCTAGCGAGGAAGTATCGCATTCACATTCATTTGAAGTGTTGACGAGGAATACATAACACTTCGCAAATCATGTTATATCTTACCATGAAACATAGAAATAAGATGCCATATCGCGTTTTAAGAATCATATGAACTCTATTGCTACGATACGTAGACATCTGCAAACGCTATTTCCTTGCAAGGAAGTGTCGCATTTACATTCATTTGAATCGTAGACGAGGAATGCATAACACTTCGCAAATCATATTATATCTTACCATGAAATATAGAAATGAGATGCGATTTCGCGTTTTAAGAAGCATTAGAACTCTATTGCTACGATAGGTAGACATCTGCAAACGCTATTTCCTTGCAAGGAAGTGTCGCATTTACATTCATTTGAAGTGTAGACGAGGAATACATGACACTTCGCAAATCATATTATATCTTACCATGAAACGTAGAAATGAGATGCGATATCGCGTTTTAAGAAGCATTACATGTCTATTGCTACTACACGTAGACATCTGCAAGCGCTATTTCCTAGTGAGGAAGTATCGCATTCACATTCATTTGAAGTGTAGGCGAGGAATACATAACACTTCGCAAATCATGTTATATCTTACCATGAAACATAGAAATGAGATGCGATATCGCGTTTTAAGAATCATATGAACTCTATTGCTGCGATACGTAGACATCTGCAAACGCTATTTCCTAGCGAGGAAGTGTCGCATTCACATTCATTTGAAGTGTAGACGAGGAATACATGACACTTCGCAAACCATATTATATCTTACCATGAAACATAGAAATGAGATGCGATATCGCGTTTTAAGAATCATAAGAACTCTATTGCTTCGATACGTAGACATCTGCAATCGCTACTTCCTTGCAAGGAAGTGTCGCATTTACATTCATTTGAAGTGTAGACGAGGAATACATAACACTTCGCAAACCATATTACATCTTACCATGAAACATAGAAATGAGATGCGATATCGCGTTTTAAGAAGCATTAGAACTCTATTCCTACGATACCTAGACATCTGCAGACGCTATTTCCTAGCAGGGAAGTGTCGCATTTACATTCATTTGAAGTGTAGACGAGGAATACATGACACTTCGCAAATCTTATTATATCTTACCATGAAACATAGAAATGAGATGCGAAATCGCGTTTTAAGAATCACATGAACTCTGTTGCTACGATACCTAGACATCTGCAGACGCTATTTCCTAGCAAGGAAGTGTCGCATTTACATTCATTTGAAGTGTAGACGAGGAATACATAACACTTCGCAAATCATATTACATCTTACTATGAAACATAGAAATGAGATGCGATATCGCGTTTCAAGAAGCATTAGAACTCTATTGCTACGATACCTAGACATCTGCAGACGCTATTTCCTAGCAAGGAAGTGTCGCATTTACATTCATTTGAAGTGTTGACGAGGAATACATCACACTTCGCAAATCATATTATATCTTACCATGAAACGTAGAAATGAGATGCGATATCGCGTTTTAAGAGGCATTAGAAAGCTATTGCTACGATACGTAGACATCTGCAAACGCTATTTCCTAGCGAGGAAGTATCGCATTCACATTCATTTGAAGTGTTGACGAGGAATACATAACACTTCGCAAATCATGTTATATCTTACCATGAAACATAGAAATAAGATGCGATATCGCGTTTTAAGAATCATATGAACTCTATTGCTACGATACGTAGACATCTGCAAACGCTATTTCCTTGCAAGGAAGTGTCGCATTTACATTCATTTGAATCGTAGACGAGGAATGCATAACACTTCGCAAATCATATTATATCTTACCATGAAATATAGAAATGAGATGCGATTTCGCGTTTTAAGAAGCATTAGAACTCTATTGCTACGATAGGTAGACATCTGCAAACGCTATTTCCTTGCAAGGAAGTGTCGCATTTACATTCATTTGAAGTGTAGACGAGGAATACATGACACTTCGCAAATCATATTATATCTTACCATGAAACGTAGAAATGAGATGCGATATCGCGTTTTAAGAAGCATTACATGTCTATTGCTACTACACGTAGACATCTGCAAGCGCTATTTCCTAGTGAGGAAGTATCGCATTCACATTCATTTGAAGTGTAGGCGAGGAATACATAACACTTCGCAAATCATGTTATATCTTACCATGAAACATAGAAATGAGATGCGATATCGCGTTTTAAGAATCATATGAACTCTATTGCTGCGATACGTAGACATCTGCAAACGCTATTTCCTAGCGAGGAAGTGTCGCATTCACATTCATTTGAAGTGTAGACGAGGAATACATGACACTTCGCAAACCATATTATATCTTACCATGAAACATAGAAATGAGATGCGATATCGCGTTTTAAGAATCATAAGAACTCTATTGCTTCGATACGTAGACATCTGCAATCGCTACTTCCTTGCAAGGAAGTGTCGCATTTACATTCATTTGAAGTGTAGACGAGGAATACATAACACTTCGCAAACCATATTACATCTTACCATGAAACATAGAAATGAGATGCGATATCGCGTTTTAAGAAGCATTAGAACTCTATTCCTACGATACCTAGACATCTGCAGACGCTATTTCCTAGCAGGGAAGTGTCGCATTTACATTCATTTGAAGTGTAGACGAGGAATACATGACACTTCGCAAATCGTATTATATCTTACCATGAAACATAGAAATGAGATGCGATATCGCGTTTTAAGAATCACATGAACTCTATTGCTACGATACCTAGACATCTGCAGACGCTATTTCCTAGCAAGGAAGTGTCGCATTTACATTCATTTGAAGTGTAGACGAGGAATACATAACACTTCGCAAATCATATTACATCTTACTATGAAACATAGAAATGAGATGCGATATCGCGTTTCAAGAAGCATTAGAACTCTATTGCTACGATACCTAGACATCTGCAGACGCTATTTCCTAGCAAGAAAGTGTCGCATTTACATTCATTTGAAGTGTAGACGAGGAATACATAACACTTCGCAAATCATATTACATCTTAAAATGAAACATAGAAATGAGATGCGATATCGCGTTTTAAGAAGCATTAGAACTCTATTGCTACGATACCTAGACATCTGCAGACGCTATTTCCTAGCAGGGAAGTGTCGCATTTACATTCATTTGAAGTGTAGACGAGGAATACATGACACTTCGCAAATCGTATTATATCTTACCATGAAACATAGAAATGAGATGCGATATCGCGTTTTAAGAATCATATGAACTCTATTGCTACGATACCTAGACATCTGCAGACGCTATTTCCTAGCAAGGAAGTGTCGCATTTACATTCATTTGAATCGTAGACGAGGAATGCATAACACTTCGCAAATCATATTATATCTTACCATGAAATATAGAAATGAGATGCGATTTCGCGTTTTAAGAAGCATTAGAACTCTATTGCTACGATAGGTAGACATCTGCAAACGCTATTTCCTTGCAAGGAAGTGTCGCATTTACATTCATTTGAAGTGTAGACGAGGAATACATAATACTTCGCAAATCGTATTATATCTTACCATGAAACATGGAAATGAGATGCGATATCGCGTTTTAAGGAGCATTAGATCTCTATCGCTACGATACATAGACATCTGCAAACGCTATTTCCTAGCTAGGAAGTGTCGCATTTACACTCATTTGAATAGTAGACGAGGAATACATGACACTTCGCAAATCATATTATATCTTACCATGAAACGTAGAAATGAGATGCGATATCGCGTTTTAAGAAGCATTACATGTCTATTGCTACTACACGTAGACATCTGCAAGCGCTATTTCCTAGTGAGGAAGTATCGCATTCACATTCATTTGAAGTGTAGGCGAGGAATACATAACACTTCGCAAATCATGTTATATCTTACCATGAAACATAGAAATGAGATGCGATATCGCGTTTTAAGAATCATATGAACTCTATTGCTGCGATACGTAGACATCTGCAAACGCTATTTCCTAGCGAGGAAGTGTCGCATTCACATTCATTTGAAGTGTAGACGAGGAATACATGACACTTCGCAAACCATATTATATCTTACCATGAAACATAGAAATGAGATGCGATATCGCGTTTTAAGAATCATAAGAACTCTATTGCTTCGATACGTAGACATCTGCAATCGCTACTTCCTTGCAAGGAAGTGTCGCATTTACATTCATTTGAAGTGTAGACGAGGAATACATAACACTTCGCAAAACATATTACATCTTACCATGAAACATAGAAATGAGATGCGATATCGCGTTTTAAGAAGCATTAGAACTCTATTCCTACGATACCTAGACATCTGCAGACGCTATTTCCTAGCAGGGAAGTGTCGCATTTACATTCATTTGAAGTGTAGACGAGGAATACATGACACTTCGCAAATCGTATTATATCTTACCATGAAACATAGAAATGAGATGCGATATCGCGTTTTAAGAATCACATGAACTCTATTGCTACGATACCTAGACATCTGCAGACGCTATTTCCTAGCAAGGAAGTGTCGCATTTACATTCATTTGAAGTGTAGACGAGGAATACATAACACTTCGCAAATCATATTACATCTTACTATGAAACATAGAAATGAGATGCGATATCGCGTTTCAAGAAGCATTAGAACTCTATTGCTACGATACCTAGACATCTGCAGACGCTATTTCCTAGCAAGAAAGTGTCGCATTTACATTCATTTGAAGTGTAGACGAGGAATACATAACACTTCGCAAATCATATTACATCTTAAAATGAAACATAGAAATGAGATGCGATATCGCGTTTTAAGAAGCATTAGAACTCTATTGCTACGATACCTAGACATCTGCAGACGCTATTTCCTAGCAGGGAAGTGTCGCATTTACATTCATTTGAAGTGTAGACGAGGAATACATGACACTTCGCAAATCGTATTATATCTTACCATGAAACATAGAAATGAGATGCGATATCGCGTTTTAAGAATCATATGAACTCTATTGCTACGATACCTAGACATCTGCAGACGCTATTTCCTAGCAAGGAAGTGTCGCATTTACATTCATTTGAATCGTAGACGAGGAATGCATAACACTTCGCAAATCATATTATATCTTACCATGAAATATAGAAATGAGATGCGATTTCGCGTTTTAAGAAGCATTAGAACTCTATTGCTACGATAGGTAGACATCTGCAAACGCTATTTCCTTGCAAGGAAGTGTCGCATTTACATTCATTTGAAGTGTAGACGAGGAATACATAATACTTCGCAAATCGTATTATATCTTACCATGAAACATGGAAATGAGATGCGATATCGCGTTTTAAGGAGCATTAGATCTCTATCGCTACGATACATAGACATCTGCAAACGCTATTTCCTAGCTAGGAAGTGTCGCATTTACACTCATTTGAATAGTAGACGAGGAATACATGACACTTCGCAAATCATATTATATCTTACCATGAAACGTAGAAATGAGATGCGATATCGCGTTTTAAGAAGCATTACATGTCTATTGCTACTACACGTAGACATCTGCAAGCGCTATTTCCTAGTGAGGAAGTATCGCATTCACATTCATTTGAAGTGTAGGCGAGGAATACATAACACTTCGCAAATCATGTTATATCTTACCATGAAACATAGAAATGAGATGCGATATCGCGTTTTAAGAATCATATGAACTCTATTGCTGCGATACGTAGACATCTGCAAACGCTATTTCCTAGCGAGGAAGTGTCGCATTCACATTCATTTGAAGTGTAGACGAGGAATACATGACACTTCGCAAACCATATTATATCTTACCATGAAACATAGAAATGAGATGCGATATCGCGTTTTAAGAATCATAAGAACTCTATTGCTTCGATACGTAGACATCTGCAATCGCTACTTCCTTGCAAGGAAGTGTCGCATTTACATTCATTTGAAGTGTAGACGAGGAATACATAACACTTCGCAAATCATATTACATCTTACCATGAAACATAGAAATGAGATGCGATATCGCGTTATAAGAAGCATTAGAACTCTATTGCTACGATACCTAGACATCTGCAGACGCTATTTCCTAGCAGGGAAGTGTCGCATTTACATTCATTTGAAGTGTAGACGAGGAATACATGACACTTCGCAAATCGTATTATATCTTACCATGAAACATAGAAATGAGATGCGGTATCGCGTTTTAAGAATCACATGAACTCTATTGCTACGATACCTAGACATCTGCAGACGCTATTTCCTAGCAAGGAAGTGTCGCATTTACATTCATTTGAAGTGTAGACGAGGAATACATAACACTTCGCAAATCATATTACATCTTACTATGAAACATAGAAATGAGATGCGACATCGCGTTTCAAGAAGCATTAGAACTCTATTGCTACGATACCTAGACATCTGCAGACGCTATTTCCTAGCAAGGAAGTGTCGCATTTACATTCATTTGAAGTGTAGACGAGGAATACATAACACTTCGCAAATCATATTACATCTTAAAATGAAACATAGAAATGAGATGCGATATCGCGTTTTAAGAAGCATTAGAACTCTATTGCTACGATACCTAGACATCTGCAGACGCTATTTCCTAGCAGGGAAGTGTCGCATTTACATTCATTTGAAGTGTAGACGAGGAATACATGACACTTCGCAAATCGTATTATATCTTACCATGAAACATAGAAATGAGATGCGATATCGCGTTTTAAGAATCATATGAACTCTATTGCTACGATACCTAGACATCTGCAGACGCTATTTCCTAGCAAGGAAGTGTCGCATTTACATTCATTTGAAGTGTAGACGAGGAATACATGACACTTCGCAAATCATATTATATCTTACCATGATACATAGGAATGAGATGCGATATCGCGTTTTAAGAATCATACGAACTCTATTGCTACGATGCGTAGACATCTGCAAACGCTCTTTCCTAGCGAGGAAGTGTCGCATTCACATTCATTTGAAGTGTAGACGAGAAATACATGACACTTCGCAAACCATATTATATCTTACCATGAAACATAGAAATGAGATGCGATATCGCGTTTTAAGAATCATATGAACTCTATTGCTACGATACCTAGACATCTGCAGACGCTATTTCCTAGCAAGGAAGTGTCGCATTTACATTCATTTGAAGTGTAGACGAGGAATACATGACACTTCGCAAATCATATTATATCTTACCATGAAACATAGAAATGAGATGCGATATCGCGTTTTAAGAGGCATTAGAAAGCTATTGCTACGATACGTAGACATCTGCAAACGCTATTTTCTAGTGAGGAAGTATCGCATTCACATTCATTTGAAGTGTAGACGAGGAATACACAACACTTCGCTAATCATGTTATATCTTACCATGAAACATAGAAATGAGATGCGATATCGCGTTTTAAGTATCATATGAACTCTATTGCTACGATACGTAGACATCTGCAAACGCTCTTTCCTAGCGAGGAAGTGTCGCATTCACATTCATTTGAAGTGTAGACGAGAAATACATGACACTTCGCAAACCATATTATATCTTACCATGAAACATAGAAATGAGATGCGATATCGCGTTTTAAGAATCATAAGAACTCTATTGCTTCGATACGTAGACATCTGCAATCGCTACTTCCTTGCAAGGAAGTGTCGCATTTACATTCATTTGAAGTGTAGACGAGGAATACATAACACTTCGCAAATCATATTACATCTTACCATGAAACATAGAAATGAGATGCTATATCGCGTTATAAGAAGCATTAGAACTCTGTTGCTACGATACCTAGACATCTGCAGTCGCTATTTCCTAGCAAGGAAGTGTCGCATTTACATTCATTTGAAGTGTAGACGAGGAACACATGACACTTCGCAAATCATGTTATATCTTACCATGAAACATAGAAATGAGATGCGATATCGCGTTTTAAGAGTCATATGAACTCTATTGCTACGATACGTAGACATCTGCAAACGCTATTTCCTAGCGAGGAAGTGTCGCATTCACATTCATTTGAAGTGTAGACGAGGAATACATAACACTTCGCAAATCATATTACATCTTACCATGAAACATAGAAATGAGATGCGATATCGCGTTATAAGAAGCATTAGAACTCTGTTGCTACGATACCTAGACATCTGCAGACGCTATTTCCTAGCGAGGAAGTGTCGCATTCACATTCAATTGAAGTGTAGACGAGGAATACATGACACTTCGCAAACCATATTATATCTTACCATGAAACATAGAAATGAGATGCGATATCGCGTTTTAAGAATCATAAGAACTCTATTGCTTCGATACGTAGACATCTGCAATCGCTACTTCCTTGCAAGGAAGTGTCGCATTTACATTCATTTGAAGTGTAGACGAGGAATACATAACACTTCGCAAATCATATTACATCTTACCATGAAACATAGAAATGAGATGCGATATCGCGTTATAAGAAGCATTAGAACTCTATTGCTACGATACCTAGACATCTGCAGTCGCTATTTCCTAGCAAGGAAGTGTCGCATTTACATTCATTTGAAGTGTAGACGAGGAATACATGACACTTCGCAAATCATGTTATATCTTACCATGAAACATAGAAATGAGATGCGATATCGCGTTTTAAGGAGCATTAGAAAGCTATTGCTACGATACCTAGACATCTGCAGACGCTATTTCCTAGCAAGGAAGTGTCGCATTTACATTCATTTGAAGTGTTGACGAGGAATACATCACACTTCGCAAATCATATTATATCTTACCATGAAACGTAGAAATGAGATGCGATATCGCGTTTTAAGAGGCATTAGAAAGCTATTGCTACGATACGTAGACATCTGCAAACGCTATTTCCTAGCGAGGAAGTATCGCATTCACATTCATTTGAAGTGTTGACGAGGAATACATAACACTTCGCAAATCATGTTATATCTTACCATGAAACATAGAAATAAGATGCCATATCGCGTTTTAAGAATCATATGAACTCTATTGCTACGATACGTAGACATCTGCAAACGCTATTTCCTTGCAAGGAAGTGTCGCATTTACATTCATTTGAATCGTAGACGAGGAATGCATAACACTTCGCAAATCATATTATATCTTACCATGAAATATAGAAATGAGATGCGATTTCGCGTTTTAAGAAGCATTAGAACTCTATTGCTACGATAGGTAGACATCTGCAAACGCTATTTCCTTGCAAGGAAGTGTCGCATTTACATTCATTTGAAGTGTAGACGAGGAATACATGACACTTCGCAAATCATATTATATCTTACCATGAAACGTAGAAATGAGATGCGATATCGCGTTTTAAGAAGCATTACATGTCTATTGCTACTACACGTAGACATCTGCAAGCGCTATTTCCTAGTGAGGAAGTATCGCATTCACATTCATTTGAAGTGTAGGCGAGGAATACATAACACTTCGCAAATCATGTTATATCTTACCATGAAACATAGAAATGAGATGCGATATCGCGTTTTAAGAATCATATGAACTCTATTGCTGCGATACGTAGACATCTGCAAACGCTATTTCCTAGCGAGGAAGTGTCGCATTCACATTCATTTGAAGTGTAGACGAGGAATACATGACACTTCGCAAACCATATTATATCTTACCATGAAACATAGAAATGAGATGCGATATCGCGTTTTAAGAATCATAAGAACTCTATTGCTTCGATACGTAGACATCTGCAATCGCTACTTCCTTGCAAGGAAGTGTCGCATTTACATTCATTTGAAGTGTAGACGAGGAATACATAACACTTCGCAAACCATATTACATCTTATCATGAAACATAGAAATGAGATGCGATATCGCGTTTTAAGAAGCATTAGAACTCTATTCCTACGATACCTAGACATCTGCAGACGCTATTTCCTAGCAGGGAAGTGTCGCATTTACATTCATTTGAAGTGTAGACGAGGAATACATGACACTTCGCAAATCTTATTATATCTTACCATGAAACATAGAAATGAGATGCGAAATCGCGTTTTAAGAATCACATGAACTCTGTTGCTACGATACCTAGACATCTGCAGACGCTATTTCCTAGCAAGGAAGTGTCGCATTTACATTCATTTGAAGTGTAGACGAGGAATACATAACACTTCGCAAATCATATTACATCTTACTATGAAACATAGAAATGAGATGCGATATCGCGTTTCAAGAAGCATTAGAACTCTATTGCTACGATACCTAGACATCTGCAGACGCTATTTCCTAGCAAGGAAGTGTCGCATTTACATTCATTTGAAGTGTTGACGAGGAATACATCACACTTCGCAAATCATATTATATCTTACCATGAAACGTAGAAATGAGATGCGATATCGCGTTTTAAGAGGCATTAGAAAGCTATTGCTACGATACGTAGACATCTGCAAACGCTATTTCCTAGCGAGGAAGTATCGCATTCACATTCATTTGAAGTGTTGACGAGGAATACATAACACTTCGCAAATCATGTTATATCTTACCATGAAACATAGAAATAAGATGCGATATCGCGTTTTAAGAATCATATGAACTCTATTGCTACGATACGTAGACATCTG